>NC_071259.1:5686863-5936863 GCF_023375685.1 Ictalurus furcatus
TCTCTCTCTCTCTCTATATATATATATCTGTCTTTATCTCTGTCTCTCTCTCTCTCTATATATATATATATCTGTTTTTATCTCTGTCTCTCTCTCTCTCTATATATATGTCTTTATCTCTCTCTCTCTCTCTCTCTATATATATATATCTGTCTTTATCTCTGTCTTTCTCTCTCTCTATATATATATCTGTTTTTATCTCTGTCTCTCTCTCTCTCTATATATATATGTCTTTATCTCTGTCTCTCTCTCTCTCTATATATATATATCTGTCTTTATCTCTGTCTCTCTCTCTATATATATATATCTGTCTTTATCTCTGTCTCTCTCTCTCTCTCTCTCTCTCTCTCTCTTTATATATAATGTCTTTATGTCTGTCTCTCTCTATCTCTCATTCTCTCTCGCTGTTGCTTTGTTTGTGTCTTCAGTCCTTTTCAATATGAAAACTGAGCTATTGGCACGAGGCTCGTGTTAGTAATCCTGCCAAAGCATTGATCATTACAGCACATATGTTGTTGATCAGAAATAAAGAGAAAAATCTCCAAATCTCCCTGGATCACTTTCGCTATCTCTCTCGCTCTTTTTCTCTCTCTTTTCCTTGCTCGTTTTTTTTTGGTGTTTTTGTTCCCATTTCTCTTTCTCCTCTGTGCGTCCTATTATGGGAATCTCTCTCCGACTCTTTTGGCGGCACTTCAAGCCTCTTAAATGCACTGCAAACGGTTCTCCGTAGAGCAGCTAGCGAGGCCGTCTGGTTCTGGCTTTAGCGCTGATGTTTATCGCTCTTTGTCCTCCTGCCTTGCTTTAATCTCCTTCGTGTTATTCTCCTGCATGCATCAGATGTGTGCGTTCCTACTTCTGCGAAAGATATGATGCACGTCACGCGTGCGTGATCATAAAGACGCTGAATAAAAGTTCTGTTTGCGGCAGCGTACCGTTTAATAAGATAACCTATTTATAGCTATTACGATGCAGTGTTTATTTGAAGAGTTTAAGAATGGGAGGCGCTGGGACTGAGACGCACAGAGGCCACGCCTCTTTTACTTCGACTGACAGACTCATAGGCCATGCCTCTTTGACTTAAGTGTTTATACAACACTCATAAATGTCTTTAAAGGTGTGAGGTGCTCCTCCTTACACCATGTGTGTGTCCAAACTCGTAACCCTAATAGATACACACCATGTGCTATGGATTTGTGCTATGATTTTAGCTTGGGCTGTGAATTGGCATAAAGAACACACACACATGCCACATGTGTGTACGTTAGCTGCATGCATAGATGGAAAGAGCGTTGAGTTTCAGTTCTCAGGAGACCGTAGCTTTGTGGTGTGTGTGGATTTACCCTTCCAGTGTGCATGAGGAATCCGCTGCAATAACAATGTAAATGGGAAACATTCGTGTTCAGCCGTATGCGGTTCTGTGCAAGTATGACATCCGTTTATTGTACGCTACTGACTGCAGGTCCTGAGGTCGTCAAGCAACGTGCAGCTTGCCGTACTGCGTTATCCGTGTAGACAGTGTACAAACATGCAGGCTAACTTTTTTTGTTCGTGTATTTTTTTTTGTCAACACGGAGATTTTGTCTACTCCTGAAACACAGCGTACACCCACACGTACATGGTGAACAACATAGTTTTTCCACAAGATATGTATGGTATGAGGAATGGTATGAGAGCAAATCCACAATCCCAAATGTTGTCATCATGATTACGGTAATATCCATGGAGAACTGAGATGGAGTGCTGAGATGGAGTGCTGAGATGGAGATCTGAGATAAGCGCTGAGATGGAGAGCTGAGATGGAGATCTGAGATGGAGAGCTGAGATGAAGCACTGAGATGGAGAGCTGAGATGGAGAGCTGAGATGGAGTGCTGAGATGGAGATCTGAGATGGAGCGCTGAGATGGAGATCTGAGATAAAGCGCTGAGATGGAGATCTGAGATAAAGCACTGAGATGGAGAGCTGAGATAAAGTGCTGAGATGGAGAGCTGAGATAAAGTGCTGAGATGGAGAGCTGAGATAAAGTGCTGAGATGGAGATCTGAGATAAAGCGCTGAGATGGAGAGCTGAGATGGAGCGCTGAGATGGAGATCTGAGATGGAGCGCTGAGATGGAGATCTGAGATAAAGCGCTGAGATGGAGATCTGAGATGGAGCGCTGTGATGGAGAGTGGAGATGGAGATCAGAGATGGAGAGCTGAGATAAAGCACTGAGATGGAGAGCTGAGATAAAGCACTGAGATGGAGAGCTGAGATAAAGCACTGAGATGGAGAGCTGAGATAAAGTGCTGAGATGGAGAGCTGAGATAAAGTGCTGAGATGGAGATCTGAGATAAAGCACTGAGATGGAGATCTGAGATGGAGCGCTGTGATGGAGAGTGGAGATGGAGATCAGAGATGGAGAGCTGAGATAAAGCACTGAGATGGAGAGCTGAGATAAAGCACTGAGATGGAGAGCTGAGATAAAGTGCTGAGATGGAGAGCTGAGATAAAGTGCTGAGATGGAGAGCTGAGATAAAGTGCTGAGATGGAGAGTTGAGATAAAGTGCTGAGATGGAGATCTGAGATGGAGATCTGAGATGGAGCAGTGAGATGGAGATCTGAGATGGAGTGCTGAGATGGAGATCTGAGATGGAGCGCTGAGATGGAACGCTGAGATGGAGATCTGAGACGGAGATCTGAGACGGAGATCTGAAATGGAGCGCTGAGATGGAGATCTGAGATGGAGCGCTGAAATGCTATTTTCATGTGTTTCATGCATCTCTAGTAACCACTTGTGATTTCATATTTTAACTAGAAGAGGTTGCCAAATGCCACATTTTCCACGTTTATTCGTTCACTTTCAGTGAAAGTGATTGGACCCTAGTCCATCGCAGGGCATTCCAGCACGATGGCTTAGTAGTTAGCACATTTGCCTCACACCTCTGGGGTTGGAGGCTCAAATCCCGCCTCCGCCCTGTGTGCACGGAGTTCGCATGTTCTCCCCGTGCTTTGTGGGTTTCCTCTGCATACTCCGCTTTCCTCCCCTAGTCCAAACACATGCATTGTTGGCTGATTGGCATTTCCAAATTGTCCATAGTGAATGTGTGTGAGTGTGTGTAGTCGATTGTGCCTTGCGATGGGTTGGCCCCCTGTTCAGGATGTCCCCCGCCTTGTGCTCCGAGTCCCCTGGGATAGGCTCCAGGCTCCAGCTGTGTAGGATAAGCGGTATAGAAAATGGATGGATGGATGGGAAGATAAATATAAAACTAGCTACCAAATTCACTAATGCACTTTTTTTGGTCCACAAACACGCACCAATACACACACACGCACAGAGTGGCGCATTAACAAGAATATCATAATGAGACGAGTCTCACATAACTGAGCTTACAAGAGTAATGAAGAGATAGGGAGTGTCTGCGCATGTGCGTGTGTGTTTCTTCATCCTTTCTTTCTGCAACACGGACCACTTGAGATTTGGACAGGAAATACACACTTATATATAATCGAAGGAGAGTGTACATGTAGCCTATGGAAAGAATGTGTGTGTGTGAGTGTGAGTGTGTGTGTGTGTGTGTGTGGGTGCATACATGACCATGATAAGTACAGCCTTGTGAAAGCTTCACGTAAATCATATTAGGATGGTTGGAAAAGACATGTAATGAGAAGTATTGTTAATATTGTCTGACACAGAGAAACTAAGAGCGTGAGAGAGAGAGACGGATTGAGAGAGAGAGATAGTAAGAGAGACGGATTGAGAGAGAGAGACGGATTGAGGGAGAGAGACGGATTGAGAGTGAGAGACAGTGAGAGAGACAGATTGAGAGAGAGACAGCGAAAGAGACACAGTGAGAGAGAGACAATGAGAGAAACAGCAAGAGAGACAGATTGAGAGATGGCGAGAGAGACAGATTGAGAGAGAGAAACAGCGAAAGAGACAGTGAGAGAGAGACAGCATGAGACAGATTGAGAGAGAGAGACAGCAAGAGAGACAAATTGAGAGAGAGAGAGATTGACAGAGAGAGACCGTGAGAGACAGATTGAGAGAGAGACAGAGACAGATTGACAGAGAGAGAGACAGTGAGTGACCGATTGAGAGAGAGAGACAGCGAGAGAGACAATTGAGAGAGACCGATTGACAGAGAGAGACACAGTGAGAGAGACAGATTGAGAGAGAGAGACAGCGAGAGAGACAGCGAGAGAGACAGATTGACAGAGAAAGATAGCGACAGAGACAGATTGAGAGAGAGAGAGAGACAGTGAGAGAGACAGATTGAGAGAGAGAGACAGATTGACAGATAGAAAGACAGCAAGAGACAGATTGACAGAGAGAGAGACAGTGAGAGAGACAGATTGAGAGAGAGAGAGACAGTGAGAAAGACAGATTGAGAGAGAGAGACAGTGAGAGAGACAGATTGAGAGAGAGAGACAGATTGAGAGAGAGAGAGACAGTGAGAAAGACAGATTGAGAGCGAGAGACAGTGAGAGAGACGGATTGAGAGAGAGAGACAGATTGAGAGAGAGAGACAGATTGACAGAGAGAGACAGATTGAGAGAGAGACAGCGAGAGAGACAATTGAGAGAGACAGATTGACAGAGAGACAGATTGACAGAGAGAGACACAGTGAGAGAGACCGATTGAGAGAGAGAGACAGCAAGAGAGACAGATTGACAGAGAAAGATAGCGAGAGAGAGACAGATTGAAAGAGAGAGACAGTGAGAGAGACAGATTGAAAGAGAGAGACAGTGAGAGAGACAGATTGAGAGAGAGAGATTGACAGAGAGAGACAGATTGAGAGAGAGAGAGATTGAGAGAGAGAGAGATTGAGAGAGAGATTGAGAGAGAGAGAGACAGTGAGAGAGACAGATTGAGAGAGAGAGAGAGATTGAGAGAGAGATTGAGAGAGAGAGAGACAGTGAGAGAGACAGATTGAGAGAGAGAGAGAGATTGACAGAGAGAGACAGATTGAGAGAGAGAGAGATTGACAGAGAGAGACAGATTGAGAGAGAGAGAGATTGAGAGAGAGATTGAGAGAGAGAGAGACAGTGAGAGAGACAGATTGAGAGAGAGAGAGAGATTGAGAGAGAGATTGAGAGAGAGAGAGACAGTGAGAGAGACAGATTGAGAGAGAGAGACTGACAGAGGAAGACCGAGAGAGACAGATTGAGAGAGAGAGAGATTGACAGAGAGAGACAGATTGAGAGAGAGAGAGATTGACAGAGAGAGACAGATTGAGAGAGAGAGAGATTGACAGAGAGAGACAGATTGAGAGAGAGATTGAGAGAGAGAGAGACAGTGAGAGAGACAGATTGAGAGAGAGAGAGAGAGATTGAGAGAGAGATTGAGAGAGAGAGAGACAGTGAGAGAGACAGATTGAGAGAGAGAGAGAGAGATTGACAGAGAGAGACAGATTGAGAGAGAGAGAGATTGACAGAGAGAGACAGATTGAGAGAGAGAGAGATTGACAGAGAGAGACAGATTGAGAGAGAGAGAGATTGACAGAGAGAGACAGATTGAGAGAGAGAGAGATTGACAGAGAGAGACAGATTGAGAGAGAGAGAGATTGACAGAGAGAGACAGATTGAGAGAGAGAGAGATTGACAGAGAGAGACAGATTGAGAGAGAGATTGACAGAGAGAGACAGATTGAGAGAGAGAGAGATTGATAGAGAGAGACAGATTGAGAGAGAGATTGACAGAGAGAGACAGATTGAGAGAGAGAGACTGACAGAGAGAGACAGATTGAGAGAGAGAGAGATTGACAGAGAGAGACAGATTGAGAGAGAGAGAGATTGACAGAGAGAGACAGATTGAGAGAGAGATTGACAGAGAGAGACAGATTGAGAGAGAGAGAGATTGACAGAGAGAGACAGATTGAGAGAGAGACTGACAGAGAGAGACAGATTGAGAGAGAGAGAGATTGACAGAGAGAGACAGATTGAGAGAGAGAGAGATTGACAGAGAGAGACAGATTGAGAGAGAGATTGACAGAGAGAGACAGATTGAGAGAGAGAGAGATTGACAGAGAGAGACAGATTGAGAGAGAGAGAGATTGACAGAGAGAGACAGATTGAGAGAGAGATTGACAGAGAGAGACAGATTGAGAGAGAGAGAGATTGATAGAGAGAGACAGATTGAGAGAGAGATTGACAGAGAGAGACAGATTGAGAGAGAGAGAGATTGACAGAGAGAGACAGATTGAGAGAGAGATTGACAGAGAGAGACAGATTGAGAGAGAGAGAGATTGATAGAGAGAGACAGATTGAGAGAGAGAGAGATTGACAGAGAGAGACAGATTGAGAGAGAGAGAGATTGACAGAGAGAGACAGATTGAGAGAGAGAGACTGACAGAGAGAGACAGATTGAGAGAGAGAGAGATTGACAGAGAGAGACAGATTGAGAGAGAGAGAGATTGACAGAGAGAGACAGATTGAGAGAGAGATTGACAGAGAGAGACAGATTGAGAGAGAGAGAGATTGACAGAGAGAGACAGATTGAGAGAGAGAGAGATTGACAGAGAGAGACAGATTGAGAGAGAGAGAGATTGACAGAGAGAGACAGATTGAGAGAGAGATTGACAGAGAGAGACAGATTGAGAGAGAGAGAGATTGACAGAGAGAGACAGATTGAGAGAGAGATTGACAGAGAGAGACAGATTGAGAGAGAGATTGACAGAGAGAGACAGATTGAGAGAGAGAGATTGACAGAGAGAGACAGATTGAGAGAGAGAGACTGACAGAGGAAGACCGAGAGAGAAAATTGGTAGAAAATGAATGAACACGATGAACACTACAGAAGTTAATCATAATTATTATGACAACAGCGTTATGGTCAGGAGAGGGTTAAAGGTACAGGAGAATAGAAAGCGAGAAAGGAGGGGAAGGCGTGTGTGTGTGTGTGTGTGTGTGTGTGTGTGTGTGTGTGTGTGTGTGTGTGTGTGTTGGGGGTGGCGGTAGTAGAGCTGGACTTGATAGACTCCAGATGTGGCTGTGAGATAAACTCAAGGCAAGGGGTTTATGTGTGTGTGTGTGTGTGTGTGTGTGTGTGTGTGTGTGTGTGTGTGTGTGTGTGTGGGTGGACGGGAGTGTGTTTGTGTTGCAGGCTCAATGCAATCGTGTCTTCTGGGCAGCTCAGAAAGCGACAGGCAGGATAGGGTCGGAGATAAAGTGGCCCATCGTGCACGCCAAAAAAAAAAAAAAAAAAAAAAAACAGAAGGGAAAAAAAATAAAAGCGGAGACGGCAAACTTTCTCGATTCTCGCCACATCCGTCGACCTCACGCTGAACTCATTTGGTTTTTATTAGATTTTTTTAAATATTTTTTTTTTTAAACATTTTTGAGAGCTAAATATTTTTCTAAATTTGGTCTCTGTCCTTCCTTCCCTCTTGACTTTCTTTTTATTTCCCTTTGACGTCGCTACTCCGTTGTCTTTTCTCTGTTTTTCTTGTCCAGCCACAGGGCGAATATTCCGGCTTCTCTGTTCATCCAGTGATATTTTATACATGCTGGGTTGTGTTCCTGCCCAGATGTTTCTCCTTGGTTGTACTGCTGTATCTGGGCTGAATCCGACTGCCTATTTAGCTCGTATACAGAATCTTGGCTGATCATAGATCCTATTTATGGAAGCTATTAAAATAGGTCTTCAATTTTTTTTTTTTTTTTTTTTAAAGGTTTATAAGTTTGCTCAAGAATTGCTCCAAACGTTTCCCAAACCATAATATGCACTAAACAGCACACTTCAGTGGTCAGGTTTGGGAATAAGGTTATAGCGGTTATAGCACAGAATGAGGCAATGGATAGAAGCGGGATAGCCTGAAATGGTATGCAATTATCTTTAAGCACACACATGCACATGCATAGCTTCGGGAAATCTAGCCTTGTGGTAAGAAAAAAAAAAAGAAAAGAAAAGAAAAAGCTAAAAAAAAAAAAAAAAAAAAAAATGACAGTAGAAAAAAATAAAAGTGCAGTTTGAAACCCTTTCAGGAAATAAAAAAAAACTTCTCAAAAGTTCCTCAACATTCAATATCAGTCCAAAAGTGGAACGAACAGAATATACAGTTTGTCATCTGATTTTCCCCTGGTTTTATTTGTTTTTATTTTATTTACATTTTTTACTTGCAGTCCCTGATTTGAGCCTGAGAGTTTTTCTTGGCATTAAACCACAGAATGCGCCAAGAAAACATATCATCAAAATGAACCAAGAAAATACAATTTCTTACTTCACTTACAAAAAATAAAAAATTTTAAACTTATTATAAATTATTATTATTATTTTTAGCCCCATTTTATACAGATGTGGCCATTAAAAATGCGCGTTGAAGGAAACGGGTCTCACGCGGAATGACGCGCGTGCTGCGGGCAAAGGAAATAAAATAACAACGACCACTAGGGGGCAGTCATGTTTCATTTGAATAAAGCTTGCTAGTAGATACACTATATGTTCAGTACTGTATACACACCTACACATTCTTTTACCAACCAAACCGTTGCTGTTTCTTATTCCGAAGCCCATGATCTGCTTGTGCTTGGCCCGTGGATCTGTGAACCTCTCTCAGAAACCGTTTTGCAACAAGCAGAAGAGCACATGAAACCTCGTCGAGCCTGAAAACCAACAATTTAGCGTGTGGTCGGTTAGATTTAAGAAAAAAATAAATATTACGTATGGTTTACATAACAATATCACGTTTCTCACAATAAACCTAGTTTATGTACTTTGTGTGTCAGATAGACTGGAAATGACAGTAGGCCTGGGCCAGAAAACGGATCGCTGGACACTGGATGTGAAATCTACGTTTATATATGTTTGTGTTTGAGACTGCTCGTTCGAATCCCAACGATGACGCGGCGAATTAGCAGAAATGCTTCAGTTCTCCCGTATTTAATATGATTGAGCGATGTAGCCAGATGTTTGCATCTGTTAGCTCAGGTATACAATATAGTTTGGTTCGTTTGCTATATCAGGGTAGAAACGCCCGGTTGTGTTTATGTGTATCTGTATCTGAAAAAGTATGTGTTAGCCTTCATGTTTTGCTTAGCAGACCTACAATAGCTTGCGGGCGGGAATTTGTTTTGTGTAAAATTGGAAGGAAATGAATGAGTGGTGTTCGTACATTCGCTGCCATAATTGTAACTTGCGAAGACAAAGTGTCAGTTCAAACACACACACACACACACACACACACACACACACACACACACACACAATTAACAAAGTTGGACTGGAAACATAGTCGAGAACCTTTCATTATGATCAGCGTCAGTGTGAAAATATGCACAGGAATATGACTAACCTCTTCATAGTCAACTAGTTCCATATTTTCTGTTGAAAGAGTTCTGCTTCTTTGAGCCGATGGCAGATCTGACCGATTGGTTGCAAATGATATAAATAATTTTAGACGGATGAAGGAAAGCAGGAAATTCTCTGGCGAAACACGAAGCAAGGGTTTGGGTATGGAGTAGATTTGGGGTGCAGAGTTATAAGGACCCCATTGTGTGTGTGTGTGTGTGTGTGTGTAATGTTGGGCAGGAGTGTTTTTTTGCTCCTGAGAGCTTTCGCTGTTCGGCTTGCACGGGAAAAGCGGAGTGGGGAAAAAAATCGAGGGAAAGGAAACTGTAAAAATAAACGAGCAAGGGCCTCAGTGCAGACAGGAAATGACACGCGGCACAAAAATGGCCTCTGCCGGCCTCACTCACTCACACACACACACACACACAGAAACAAAATGTGATACATGTGCACAATCAGTACATCCAGTATTAGGTTAGCTAACGTCTTTTTAATGTGTGTGTATACATTCCACTAACAGCTGTGAAATTGTGAACACATTTAAACACACACACACACACACACACACACACACACACACACACACACAAGCTATCTCTCTTTCTCTCTCTCTTTCTTTCTCCATCCTTTATTCAAAAGCATAAGACAAGACCTGAAGCAGACAAACCCTTAATGACCCTTTAGCTCTTTCCCTCTCGTGTTCTCCTCTCTGTTTTTTCCTCCAAAGGCCCCAGGTGCATTCATGACTTCTTGAAGAACAAATAAAGAAACTACACAAATGGACACACGTCTCTGAAACACACACACACACACACACACACACACACACACACACACACGCACACACACAGCCTCCATCGTCGCAAACTGAACGCACTAGCACGCGGTTCTGAAGTAAACCGACAATAGTCGTATCGGGTCAGGCCTCGACATTCCGCACTGCTGCTGTCCAATCACAGAGCGCAAGGGGAAGTAGAGCAGAAAGCAAAGCACTCTGGGAACAATGGGGCACTGGTGGGTCGATGTACATCAATCTAAAGACGAGTGTCCTCGCAGGCAGGAGAAAACATGGAGAGCTGCTTTTGTGTGACTGAATCAGAGCAATGAGATTCCAATTAGGCATGGAGTAATAGTCAACAGCATTGTTGTGAATAGGACTGTAACGAACCGTTATTATATAACGATACTCCATCAGGTCTTTTTTTATTCATCAACATTTCAATATTGAGTTGAAATCAATAAAAAATATTTTAAACTACGCTTGAGGAAATAACACTGAAGAGTCACTGACTACGCTACAGCGTTACTGACGTGCATCAGATAATCTGATATAATATCCTGACAGTGTTCTGTACGTTCCTGCATTTCTACTGGTTCCTCAACCCTATTTGTTTTTTTTTTGTTTTGTTTTTTTTGCAAATGCGTCTTAACTGTATTTCAAGCCCTGATTTGTTCAATTCCAAACACTCACATTTCAAATAAAGGCAAAATGATTTTCCACTAACTGAAATACTCCGATGTTGAATCAGTTCTGCTCACTGTGTGTCGAGCCGTGTTCTGG
Source organism: Ictalurus furcatus (assembly GCF_023375685.1). Lineage (NCBI taxonomy): Eukaryota > Metazoa > Chordata > Actinopteri > Siluriformes > Ictaluridae > Ictalurus > Ictalurus furcatus. The sequence goes on from NC_071259.1 coordinate 5,697,689, forward strand.
GCCGTGTTCTGGGCCGTGTTCCGGGCCGTGTGTCGAGCCGTGTTCTGGGCCGTGTTCTGGGCCGTGTTCCGGGCCGTGTGTCGAGCCGTGTTCTAGGCCGTGTGTTCTGGGCCGTGTGTTCTGGGCCGTGTGTCGAGCCATGTTCTGGGCCATGTTCCGGGCCGTGTGTCGAGCCGTGTTCTGGGCCGTGTTCTGGGCCGTGTTCCGGGCCGTGTGTCGAGCCGTGTTCTAGGCCGTGTGTTCTGGGCCGTGTGTTCTGGGCCGTGTGTCGAGCCATGTTCTGGGCCATGTTCTGGGCCGTGTGTCGAGCCGTGTTCTGGGTCGTGTTCTGGGCCGTGTTCTGGGCCGTGTGTCGAGCCGTGTTCTGGGCCGTTTGTGTATCTTTGTGTGTGTGTGTGTTTGTGTATTTGTGTGTGTGTGTGTGTGTGTGTGTGTTTGTGTGTGAGAAGCATGGATGTGAAATGTGCACACTAGGACACATAAAATTCCGTAGTGAGGAAATGGAGCAGAATCAATTTCTGACAACGTTCCAGATTGCAGGCCCTCATGTCATCGGGGTACTCGAAAGCTTTTTAGGTGCTTACTAGAGTGTGATATGGAGAATACGGTGTGTGTGTGTGTGTGTGTGTGTGTGTGTGTGTTCATGTTCACTCTGTTCCACATTCCCCATCTCAGTGATGAGAGTGGATGCATGTGAGTCGCTGTTGATCTTCACACAGAGAGTGTACGCAGCTCTGACCTTTAGTCCGAGACGTGTGTGTGTGTGTGTGTGTGTGAGGAGTAGGAAAGAGTGGGTATTGTAGCTCCGTTCATCACAGCGCTAATGAGGACTGGGACACACCAGACAGGAAACAGCTATTGTTGCATATGAGTGCAGCTACTAATACACACACACACACACACACACACACACACACACACTTATTCTCCTGCTCCTGACTTTCACCCAAGGTCAGACCATTTAGTGAGCACAGTCCTCTATAACTTTAGTTCTCTCCTTTCTTCCTTCACACTCTCAGTTTCGTCTCTCTCATCTCAGTTCTCTTGTCTTGTCCCTTTTTCTCCTGTCTCTTCCTCTCGTCTCTCGTCTCTCTTCTCATTTCTCTTTCTTATCTCTCTTGCGCTGTCTCATCTCTGTCGTGTCTTTTTGTCTCTTTCTCTCAGCTCTCATCTATCTTGTCTCTCTTTTTCTCTTGTATCTCTGTCATCCCTCTTGCCTCGTCTCTCACTCTCTCTCTCTCATCTCTCTTTGTCACTTTTATCTCGCTTGTCTCTCTCGTTTCTTTCTCTTTTTTGTCTCTTTTATATCTCTTGTCTCTGTTTTTTTGTTTGCCTCATTTTTCTTCTCCCGTCTCTCTTGTCTCTCTCTCATTTCTTTGTCTCTCTCATCTCTTTTTTTACCTTGTCTCCCTCTTGTTTCTCTCTTGCCCCTCTTTTGTCTTTCTCCTAGCCCTGTCTCATCATCTCTCCTATCTTTATCTCTCCCTCTCTCTTTATGTCTCTTTTATCTCTCTTGACCCTCTTGTTTCTTTCTCTTTTTGTCTCTATCTCTCATCTCTCTGTTTCTGTTAGTCTTATTTCTCTCTCTCTCTCTCTCTCTCATCTCTCTTTTACCTTGTCTCCCTCTTGTCTCTCTCTCATCCCTCCTTTCTCTTTCTCTTGCCCTGCCTCTCATCACTCTCGTCTCTCTTTTTTTCTCTCTTGTGTCTCTTTCATCTCTCTTGCCTCGTCTCCCTCTCGCTCTCTCTCATCATCTCTCTCCTATCTCTCTCATCTCTCCCTTTATATCGTTTTTATCTCTCTTGACTCTTTTTTTGGCTCTTTTATCTTTCTTGTCTGTTTTTTGGCTCATTTTCTTCTCTCTTTCTTGTCTCTCTCTCTCTCTAGCCCGTCTCGCTCATCTCTCTTTCACCTTGTCTCCCTCTTGTCTCCCTCTTGTCCCTTGTCTCTCTTGTCCCTCTATTACCTTTCTCTTGCCTCGCTTACCGCTCTCTCTTTAGCACTCATCTTTCTCCCTCTCATCTCTCTCTCGTGCTCCTTTAACACTCCCTGACAGCTTTCGCCAGTCGCCCTTGAAGCTCATACCACGACACACTGATATGAAAGCTCGCACTTTCTGATAGCGTAATGTTATAGTGTTAATGGCTGTGCACAGATATGCCTTTCGTCTAGCGTCAGTCCGTCTAACGCAAAAAGCAAAAAGCTAGCGGCATTGCAGTGTTTTATTCCCTCTGTAAACTGACATACTACAGCAGCACTGAACGAATAATAATCATGATATTACATTTCACTGATCCCTTAGAAAAACTCTGATTCTCGATAGTGCCATGCAGACTTGCAGGAGTTTCTCATTCAGTGGCAGCGTGAGGCTCGGTCTCAGAGAAATTTTAAGCAGAATCAACTTCAATAAAATACATTATTACTTAGTATTGAGGAAAAAGAGGGTTTAAACATGCTGTAATGTGTGTGTGTGTGTATATATATATATATATATATATATATATATATATATATATATATATATATTGCCATTTTCAAAGAAAGCTTGCTATAAAATTGACATATTTTTGATGATATTTTTGAATTTCCTGTTCACACACACCATTTCCTTTCGTTTTTGGAAATTGTGACATCATACTGCATATTGTCCATAACATTCAGTGTTAGGTACTACTCTTTAAATGGCTAAAGTCATCTGCGATTCCCTATTCTTATGGCATATTGTTATCTGTGATATCTTTTGTAACTTTAGCACGTTTGCCTCACACCACCGCGGTTGGGGGTGTTTGCATGTTCTCCCCGTGCTCCAGGGGTTTCCTCCGGGTACTCCGGTTTCCTCCCCCAGTCTAAAGACATGCCTTCTTAGCTGAATGGCATTTCCAAATTGTCCCTAGTGTGCGAATGTGTGTGATTGTGCCCTGCGATGGGTCGGCACCCCGTCCAGGGTGTCCCCCGCCCTGTGCCCCGAGTTCCCTGGGATAGTCTGCAGGCTCCCCCGCGATCCTGTGTAGGATAAGTGAGATAGATGGATGGATGGATGGATTGATTGTTATATTGTTTCAGTTTAGCACGACACCTTGCACTTTGGCAGTATTTTTGTCAGTTTTTATGTATACTTTGTTTTCTTTTACAGCACCTGTGAGAATGGGTAAACGAAGAATTTCATTGTACAAAGAAGCTGGTGCATGTGACAGTAAAGTTTTTGAATGAAATGTCAAACCGATACTCCTTTAAGGGTACTAGATAGAAATATTTTTCCAAAGTGTTCTGCTTTCAGTGAGCAGTTATGTTGCGTTATATTACTGGCATCTACAGTACTCTATATTGGTCAGAGCTTCAGCGAATAGATTATTAGACTAGTCTAATTGTGTTATAAAATCCAAGCATATAGCTTAGTATTTAAGGGCCTTTCTGGTCTTTACACAAAACCTCAACTGCTGATTACTGCTGCTGTTTTATTTAAAACATGGTTTGATTGCTGCATCTCATTTTAGAGATGGAATCTCTAGGCTTACTTAAATACAAGATCCATCGGCCTCCTTTCCCATCTCAGCAGGTCTGAAAACATTGTGGTCTGCATATGAGAACATTCTGATTTTCCTGATATGAGCAGCCAAGGTTTCAGATTTAAAGCCACCACATAAGTAAATGACTCAAGTGAAGGTTCAAGTAATGGTATGGAGACAGGCGGAGCTGTGGGAAATGCCTGAGGTTTTATATATAGGCTTTCATTGTCATGTGGACCTTGTTTTGAGTCGTCCGTAAGATGTAATCAGTGGAGGCCTTCGTTCTGAAGAGCCAATAAATATTAGGAGTGGGGGGTATATAAATGGTCCCCTCCCCAATGAATTCAGCCTTGGTACATTTCTACAAGGAAATGTCACTAGTGGGACAGACCTGGATCTTTATTTGTGTCATACAAGAGGAGGCCATTACAAAGCATCAGCTGGCCTCCATCATTCTCTCAATTCCCACCTGACTAATAAATATCATGCCAGGAGTTCCAAAGGTTAATTTAGAGGCCAATAGTCTGTTTGTGTTCAGGGGCTCGGGCTGATAAGTGTTTCAACACATGGCTATGGGCTAAATTAGAGGGCAGGAAAAGGTGGAGGGGGTAGATAGTCAGCATGAAACTGTATCTTCAAAGTTTGTTTAAAAAAAATGGATATTTATGGCTTGGCTGAAGATGGTTTTCGTTCGTTTTGGGAATTGTCTTTTCAAAAGTACCTTCACTTTTTGATCCCTCTTGAATTTCACTGGTTTCACACGTGCTTTCTTTTAAGATCTGCTTCTTTTCACAATTACATGATCAGGTATGCTGATCCAGCTTTTAAGCCCAATATTTGCCGTGATCGAATACTCAGTATCGGGTCAGGACATGGAGACTTATTGGTTAAGGCTCTGTGCAAGTGATCATTTTCATTTCCTGGTGCTTTTTTTTTAAATCTCTCCTTCACATTGGGAACTTGCAGGAAGTGCTTTATAGTCGCTAGAAACATTGCACAATATGTCTTTCCACAATGAAATCTGTTTTCCATTTGTCTTCTGACTTTGTCTTCGATTCTTCTGATGCACATCTTATCTGGATCTTGTCTTTGCAGCGACCTGAAGAATAATCTGATCAGCACCATCGTGCCTGGAGCTTTTCAGAGTCTGACCGCATTGAGAAAACTGTAAGTTGACTGGAATTGTTCATTTTATTCAGTAATCGTGATGTATGCGGAGGAACCACTCTATAGTCATATAAACTAGAGCAGACAATATGACGACATGCAAGACAAAAACAAATATGTAAGCACTAAAAAAAAACAACAGGCATGCTGTAGTAGGAAAATAATCAAAGACACGGTGGTGTGATGTGTCCCGATGCGAAGCTAGGTTATTATTGCTAACCCGAAGCCGATTATTTTCCAATAACGGCACGTCCCGAAGTGTTTTATTCCTCATATATCACAGCAAATCTTTCTGAATTTGAAGATTGACACATCGTACATATCTGTTTATAGTTAACATTTAACGTCGTGGAATGTCCACGAAACAAGCTAGCTCCTGTTATCATTTATGTTATAACAGGTATATACAGTCATCCCCTCACCGGTTTTTCTCTCTCTTGAAGTTAATGAGAAACTGCAAACGCCACTGTTCTGAAGACTTTAGTCTGATGGAAAATGCTGACACCGGAGACGCCTTCCATAAATGTTTAATAAACATCTCCACACTTTTTTAAAAAAAAAAATCCATTTAGCTGGAGTGTCTGCCAAATAAGTCCCTGTATAAGTTGCTACTATCGAAAAAAATGATACATTTGAATGAGTGCTTTAGTATAAACTTCCGAGTCGCCTTGCAGCTGCCATTATTGCCAGAGCTGCTGTCATAGATAATGAATCAACGCTTTCTGAAAAAGCATTCGTCTGCATCTTTGGTTATCAGCCATTAAATACTGATCTTGTTTGTCTCATCAATAAGAAATAATCCTGAGAACCAAATCTATATGGCGCACTGTACCTAAACCCTCAGCCAGCTGTTCAGGGAACCACAGAAGTCTGCAGAGGATTCTGGGATGGCTCTGGAAATTACAGTATGAATGCAGCTAACCAGTTGCTGGGTTTTTATTGTGTTTTAAAGCAACCACAAGCTGTAGTCACAGTGTGGCCTCACTGTCAGACTCCAATGGGAGTTTATTCCAGAGGAAGTAGTTTGGTCAGGAATTTCAAATGGGGCTGCGCAGAAACGATGTCACAGACGATAGTACCTCTCTTAACTGGAAGTGACCGATCTCAAATACCAATACCGTTCTAGAGTCCTGGGGAAGGCAGACTTTTCTTAAAGCCATTTCACAGACTCGTTTTTCGCTCTTTCTGGTGTTTTTCTGGCCTGAATAAACAGCCAGAGATAGTGGAATGCACCAGACAAATCACTTGAAGTAGTAGCAAATGGACATGAGGACATGGGGCTAAGCCAAATCGAGTGAAAGCAGAGTCTCCGCTATTGTCTGCTCTTTAATGGGCTCCTGTCTCGCATTGTTTGGGTTAGGTTATGATGAGTATACATTGCTTTTATTCCAAGCCTTTTAAAGGCCGTTTTCAGTATGCGCTTCCAAGCATTTCAAAGTCAACTAACAAACTGAAAAGGTTTTGGCCATAACGGTGACCCTGTGAAGAACTCAATCTTAGTCTTGCTGGATTGCTGTTCACGATTGCTCAGCATATCCCATTTGTTCCTGTTTACAGTGACCTGTCCAACAACCGGATCGGCTGCCTGACTCCAGATATGTTCCAGGGACTCACCAACCTCACCAAACTGTAAGCCGCTGTCTTTTGATAGGGACATTTATTGATGGACTAAAGCTCTCTGACTGCAATTAGTCCAGAGCTATGTAGTCGGGAATGATGTCTAAATTCCTGAGTCAATTTGTTTGGGTTTCAGGAACATTTCGGGAAACATCTTCTCTTCACTGGAGCCGAACATCTTCCAGGAGCTTCCCTCGCTGAAGCTGGTGTGAGTGAGAGCGCAGCAGAAATCTACTTAAGCTATTCTATTATATAAACACAAGGATGAAACCAAAAGATGTTGTTGGGGCGTAACCGCCATTAGTTCTAGCTGTTTAGCGCTCCAAATATTTTTATTTGTATTCACATTTAAACTCGAAGTGGGTGTGGACAGAGTTATTGATTATTTTTTTTTAATGATTAAATATGGACTGGAATAAGAAATGGAAGCATGGTCAACATGGTTTGTGAATTCGCACTCTACCTCAGCTACATCACTCAAGTTCATTTCAATTCAATCTCAACTAGAGATGTTGGGGTTTTTTTTTTTCATTCCTTCTCGTGCAGTTATTACCTGATTTGCATTTTCTAACAATTTTAGTCGGTTCTATTTCCAAAAATATAAACGAACCAGTCGCCTAATTTGAATCTGTCTAGGCAGTTTAGGATGACTTCGACCTGAGAAAAGAATTATTCTTTTAAGAATTTAAGTTCACCTCCGAAAGTTTATCTGTAATAGTATGTACTGTATGTAGAGCTGGGTGATATGATGATTATAATATTAATATCATGATACATGATGTCACAGTACAGTATTTTGAGATATTCTGATGAGATCAAGGGCGTAACCATGGTATGGACATTGGGGGGGGGGGGGGGACGAACTCGGCGGGAGGTCAAAAACTGGAACTGACGTTAGCCTAGCCTACTTCGCGGGTGTGCAAATATCAAACGTTAATTGACGTTCTTAAGAACAAACCAAGCCATGGTATGATGCCTTCTATACTAAGCTAAGGTTACCTAGTATTTAGGTATCTAGTTACTTACTGTCTGAAAAAAAGCTCGTATGTTGTGCTGCACTTTTCTACGCTTGGCTGCTGTCTCCATTTCTTACAGACTGAGCTGCTAAAATATATCAACGAACTTGCGTTGAGTATGGGTTCAACCAAGTGTACAATTGGAGGCGGGGCGCACACCTATTTTCCTTAACAAACGGAAATATATTAAAAAGGAATATAAATAAATAAATAGAATAGATGAAGAAAAGACACATCCGTTGGCAGGGTTCATTAAAGGGGGACATATAGAAAATATTTTGTGCTGTATATTGGGGGGACAGATTTGTATTTCCTCAACTTTGGGGGGGGACAAGACCCCCCAAAGAATGCGTGGTTATGCCCATGGATGAGATGTTGTGGTATCTTTATTAATTATTATCTTTATATATTTAATGGGTTTTTAAAATTTTAGAATTACAAACTGACTATGAGCAGCTGATGTGATTTTACGTTAAAAATTTTAATCTGTAAAAGTGTACATTTTTATACTTGTACAGTTTTTCTTTCATTCTTTTTCAGCGTTAAACAATGATCTTTTTTTGCAGACATTAAATAAAGTATCACCAAACAGCTTTTTTTTAAAAAAAAATGTAATAATACTGTATTGCTGGGTAATGGTTCATAAACCTGCATATATCGTTATATATATATATATATATATATATATATATATATCATGTATAGTATGAACGCTGTCGAGAATCGTGATGTCATACTTTTGTCATATCGCCCAGTACTAGTAGTATGACAGTACATAAGTGTGAAAACCCCATGCACGTGTATGTGTGTGCCAGTACGATGATATTAATTTCCATCGAAGGTTAAATTCATATAAGTGGAAGGCTGGTTCTTTGTCAGGTATGCCGGGTTAATCCCATAATGTGGCCTTATAGGATATGATTGATATCAAGCTTAGTCTTCTGGGGGTTTTTACAGTGAAAGTGTAGACTCAAGGACCACAAACATGATGAATTATTCTAGAACCTTGCTCCTAGCCGGGAGGTCACCAGGGAGCAGTGGAAAACTGGATTTATTTAGCATGTGTGTAGAAGAGTATGTATGTATGACCCTTTATATTTTATTCTTAACCTTGTGTTCTGTTTAGGAATGTATGTCCCTATGCGTCACTTTTGGTTTTATAGATATACGCTTGCGAAACATATTTTAAAACAGCAATACATTTTATCAACATCTCTCAGTCATTAGAAATATGAATACTATTCATGGAGTATTTTTTGAAAAAAAAAAAAAAGCTTAGGGATCCTCTTGATAATAAGTCGAAGTAATGAGATACGGACCATCTTTGTAATATAAATATAAACGGTTAAAAAGTCATTTTTTCTGTTCAACAGATCATGAAACAAATATTGACTACATATGGGATTAAGTTGCTTTTTCTACCCGATTAGTAACTTTGACTCGGAGTTCCTGTCATGTGACTGTGGTCTGCAATGGGTGCCGGATTTCTTTCGCACAAGTTCAGCCAGACTCGGAGATGAGACGCTCTGCACGTATCCCAGAAGGTTCCAGAACAGACCACTGCGAGAACTGAAGGAGATCGACCTGACCTGTGGTGAGAAAATACATCCACGTATTTCAGCACGGACTCAAAGTATATTGAGGTCGAGACATCAAGCGAAACCGTTCTAAAGACCACTGGAGAACAGAGAGAAAGCTAAATCGTGAGAAAGTGTCAATTTAGTGAAATTAAAGCTTCTGGGGAAATATTTGTTTTGAGTAGTTGCTTTTTAGGGTAGCCGAACTCCTCGGTCTGGGCCGCATCCTGGCTGGAGCTCAGTTTAAAATCGCACTCGCCGATTTTCCATAGCTATCATTCCATGCTCCATCTTCTGCCACTGGGGATCTGATTCAGTTTCTCTGTGGCTTTTAGTTGGCCCTCATGTGATCTTTCTGTTGATCTGTATGGTTTTGTTTTTTTTGTCTTTTTTCTTTTCTGGAGGGGGGTGGGGGTTAGTGTCTCGGGGTCTCAGACCAGACACCCTGCTGTTGTTTCAATATCATCTCATGTCATCATTCTTTCTCTCTGCAAAGTATAAAACATATTTGCATTGGCGAGCGGCAGATACAGATGAATGTCTATGAGTAATTCCACTGTGGTTTCGGTGTTACGAATAAAAGGACCTAAAAGCTGCTAAACATCCCTGATGCAGCCAGGCTCTTTCACAATCAGTCCGAGGACGGCTGAACAATAATAGAGCGCCAAAGCACCGGAGTGAAAATGGCTGTTTTTCACCTCCTTCTATCAGAAAAGAAAAAAAAAGGAATACGGTTCAGTTATTTACCCAAAGGTGATAAATAAACAGACTTGAATAGTACATTTTTAGAACGTTCATATATATATGATGTTTAGATTTTCTGGATAAAGTATAAAGTAACTACATTTCTATTCATCTTGTAGGCTACATGAAGAACCTAATCACTAGGGATGAATGTGTGTGTATTTCTGCATTTTCCAGAAGGCCCCTTGGAGCTGCACACTCTGTTTCTGTTACCCTCACTGCGCCAAGTAGTGTTTAAAGGAGACAGGCTGCCGTTCCACTGTACTGCTGCCCGGGTGGACAAAATCACCGCCGTACACTGGCGCCACAAAGGCCAAATTGTCAGTAACAACCCTGAGAATGGAGTTCTTCTAGAGGAGAGCGTTCTACACGACTGCACTGTCATCACTAGGTAACCACGTAGTGCGAGGCAATCACATCGAATACTAGTGATACAATGCGATGTACCGCGATGCAGCGTGTTTTTTTTTTACTCTTCAGCGAGCTGATCTTGTCGAACGTGCATGTCGATGCGAGCGGCGAGTGGGAGTGTGTGGTGACGACAGGACGAGGGAACGTCTCGCGCAGTGTAGAGATCGTGGTTCTGGAAAACAGTGCCACCTTCTGCCCTGAGCAAAGAGTGTCCAATAATAGAGGGGAGTTCAGGTGAGGCTGGAACACGCACGCCATTACCAACACCAATAACTTCCCATTACATGTATGAATGAATTATTATTAGTATTAATGTCTAAAAAGAGCTCTGCCGTGCCATTCTTTAGGTGGCCAAGAACTCTGGCTGGAATTACTTCATATCAGTACTGCCTGCAGCTGCGTTATCCGTCCCTGTCTGGAGGGGGCGCTGTTGATCAGAAGAGGGCGTCTCGTTACTGTGATCGCTCTGGTCGCTGGGAGGAAGGAGACTACTCTCAGTGCCTCTACACCAATGACATCACCAATGTCCTTCATACGTTCATACTGGTAGGTCATCACCAATGTGCTTTATATGTTTCCTACTGTTAACCCCTCACCAAATACTGCTAATCCATTAACAGTGTCCACTATATTTTCATAAGCATAGTGCATCACCAATGTCATCCATATTTTTTTTCTGTTAGGCTATTATCAGTGTCCTCCATAATTTCCTGATGGTAGTCCATCACAGATGTGTTTATTTATTTATTTATTTATTTTTACAGTTTTGTACTGGTAGTAGTTGAGCAGTGAGATGTCAAGTGCCAAAATATTGTTTTTGAGAAGCACGGCCTGAACATTATGATATCCTCCAGGATAGCGTGAAATGGTCAGGGCGCATAAGATTGCCGGCAGACCTTGATGGTAGTTCTGATAATGAGTCGTTTGAAGTTCTTCCTTCAAAAGTGTAACTTGGACGTGGTAATCTTCCATCAAGAATGTGATCTCTGACAAACTGGAACGTTTGCTGAGACCGAGCCATCTCCAGGAAGGAGTGTACACTAAGAAGGGGAAAGGACCAAGCACTGATCCTTGAGGTACACCAGTTGCAGCTTGGACTCTTCACCCATTTATTATGTTCTGTATGATCTTCTCGAGAGGTAGGGCCTGAACCACTGGAAAGGGAGGCCGGATGAACCTGATCGTTCATTCTATCAGACGCCGTTCAGGAAGTCACAACTTGCTGATGTTCACAACAGTCAAAAAAGGAAGACTTGTCGGAGTGTCACTTTCGAGGCCAGGATGGTTGCGATCCAACAATTCATTCTGTGAGAGGAAAGAAAGAGTTAAACGTTTTTTTTTAATAGAAATAGAAGAATTGAAATCTTCTCTACAGGTGTCTGCTTGGCTGCTTGGACAGTGGAGTTAACCAAGCCTGCTAGAATATGTTAGGATATTTCTCCAAGACAAATGATGCGTTGATGTGATGTGCATACGATAAGTGAGGAATACAACACGATGGAGTTGGCGCAAAAGTAAAATCACTTTCAAATCACCTCTGAATGTACCAGAAAGCATTTCATACGTCCTTAATCGGATTGTATTACGACGTGAAAGCAGTTTCACATGGTGAAAAAAAAAATCCTTGTGTTCTAGATGCCCATCAATTCCTCCAATGCTGTGACGTTGGCACACCAGGTGAGGACATACACGTTGGAGGCAGCAGGCTTCACGGACACGGTGGATGTTTTCTATGTGGCACAGATGATGGATAAATTCATGGACTATCTTGATCATTCACGTGAGGTTAGTAGAGTTTCTTGGATTTTCTTGCAGTTTCTAGCATCTGACAAATATGTTTTAGCGGAGCAGTTATGACCCAGTCTTACAAAACTACAGTTATTCAGTTTTTCCGTACTCTTGGTGTTTCAGCTGTCAGAAGTACTGGTGGAGATGGGCAGTAACCTGATGCAAGTGGATGATCAGATCTTGTCCCTGGCTCAGAAGGAGAAAAGAGCATGCAGCTCTATAGTCTGCTCACTAGAGACCTTAGCATGGCCACAGCTTCACCCGAATGCCCAGTATCTCTCCATGGTAGGAGACTCTCGAGGATTATAATACTAATAATTGTGTCTACTTTCAAAATTTCTGGCCATGTACTGTATACGAGCCCTACGTAAAGGAAATAGACATTGTGTTTATCTTCCCAGAATGCACTGTTGTATAGCCTTAGGGCCGACTCACACTAGCAGAACAATCATAGCATTTATAAGCTAGCGTGAGGGGTGAGCATGGGTCATAGCTACACATATTAGCCTTGTTGTACTGCCACAATAAGATAATCTCATAAAGCTAGCCTCATCATAGAAAAGAAATAAGATTTTGAGTGACACTGCATGACATCGGGGTGTCCCGATTTATTAAAAGGTTTTAAACATAAGGGTTCGTTTTGGGTCAACTTCTAGTCTGTTCATGAATGTAAGAAAAGATTAAACCCTCTGAAAGAGAGTGTATTTGTTTTCTAAAGAAAATCAAACACCCCACATTATCACACAAGCATTTCAACGTTTCGTTGTAGATATCTCGGAACATCGTGATGGAAGCTCACTTGATACGCCCCGCCCACTTCACTGGCATGACCTGCACCACCTATGAAAGACGAGAGAGCTCTGGTGCCAGTGGATTCGACGCGATAGACTCCACCCACGAGCAGCAGTTACACTTCCGTTGTACAACAGGAACCCTTAACATGTCACTCAACGCTTTCCCTTTAAAGGTGAAATAGATCATTTAAAAAAAATGATAAGAAAATAAAACGTTCAAAATCTTGTAGTGCGATTCTCTCTTACTACCGATTTCTCCTTGTTTTTATTTTATAGAATGCTGTAGCACTTGCTTCGGTCTCTCTCCCTCCATCCCTGTTCCCTCCCAATGCTCCTACGGACTGTAAACTGCAGTTTGTGGCTTTCCGTACTGGAAGATTCTTCCCGTTTATTGGAAACTCCAGCAGCGCAGCTCGCCGGCGGAGCGTGAACACACCAGTCATCTACGTAGGCCTTGGTGAGCTACCTGTTGTCCTTGGAAAACTTTATTATCATAAAGCGATAATAACAACTTAGTGTGCACCATCGAAGTCTGCAAACCAGTAGTGTGGGTTTATCTGATGTCATTAAATGACGTAAAAAGAGGAAAACTGGGAAAAGTCTTAACGTCCAGTGATGGCTAAACTCAAGCCCTGCTAACCAATTGAAACCAGCTGGCCGTGCTGACATCGTTCTTAAAAATGCAACCCTTCATGTCCTCTCTTTTTACCTCAAACGACCCAGAAACTCTCTTCTCTTTCGCACTCACAGATGGATGCACCATGTGGAACCAGTCAGCTCCAATCACTGTGTCGCTGCGACACACATCACCTGGTAACGATCCAGTGGCTGCACATTGGAGTCTGCATTCGCTCAAGCATCATGGGAGTTGGAGTACAGACGGCTGTCAGTTAACGCACAGTGACGCTAGCATGTCAATGCTACGGTGCACCGTACTCAGTAACTACGCCGTGCTCCAGGTAATGCTACGGTCCAAGCCAAAAGGGGCAGTACTATTGTTTAACTACTTGACAGCATCTTTAAAAATATACATATATATATATATATATATATATATATATATATATATATATATATATTTACACTATCTATGTTGCAATAATGTAAACACAGTAAGGCACTTGGAGATTAATCGCATTTCCCGCAGTAAGTCTTATCTATCTAATGAGCTGCTCTGACCTGTCTGCGATAGACCCATTCCTTTAAATAGGGAGGACACATCTCCCATTACTAACAGACATTTAACACTACATACCTCTTATCCTGACACTTGGCAAGGGGTATTCTGTCTAACCTGGCCGTTGCATGTCTCTGGAAAGCAGCCTGACATTGAATGAGTGACTCTTTAAACGCTTCCTGGCACAGAGTCTGACTTTCACAGCATTTATGTCATCTCAGAATGTTGGCGTTAAATTAGAGCGCACGTTTCACATAAACTTTGGCAAAGCAGTGGTTGAGGAATGCAGTCATAGAGAAGTTAATGCCATTAGTCCCTTGATGTGAATGCATAGTATGTGGCTTTTGTAATGCTTCTCTCTCTCTCTATTTCAGGAGGTGCCTGATTTCCCGGGTCTGACTCCTGCTCCTGTGGAAGTGCTCCACCCGGTGGTGTACACCTGCACTGCAGCTCTCCTCCTGTGCCTCTTCACCATCATCTTTACATACATACTACACCACAGGTAGTGAGATGTTCAGGCTGAATCATTCAGTTCAGTACATACATGCTCAGTACTTACGTCAGTATGCTTCAGATCACAGTGCATGACAGTAAACAGCGGCAAAAACCAGGAAGTGCAAGTTTGACCTCTCTTTTTTTCTTTTTCTTTTTTTCATCATCCTGTATTCTTTTATGTCCTTAGCTCTATTCGAATTACTAGGAAAAGCTGGCACACCCTCCTCAACACCTGTTTTCACATTGCCATGACGACGGCGGTGTTTGCTGGGGGCATCACTCTAACTAGCCACCCAATTGCGTGCCAAGCGGTGAGGATGCTAATTTACTATCATGTGAAATACCAGCAAGGTTTAATAATTACAAGCCCTCATGTGTTAATTAGGTATTTATTTTTGTCATGTCGTGTGTGCGTGTGTTAGGTGGGCATTGTGCTCCACTATTCTTCATTGTCCACTCTGTTGTGGATCGGTGTCAGCGCGCGGGTGCTCTATAAGGAGGCCATGTGGCGGTCTCCACAGCAACCAGAGGGCGAAGCTACAGTAGTACCCACTCAGCGGCCCATGCTCAGGTCAGTGATGTCATCCAGGTGACACGAGAATATGTACTTGTTAACTTTAACAACGTTGTGCCCAGTTACACCATTCTAAGGCTTTCTCTCTTTTTCAGTTTACATATATACATATTATATTGTACTTCCTTGCACTGGAATTGATGTTTCGTACATTGATCTCGTCGTACAATCGGAAGTCATGAACACAATGTTTAATACCGCTGTATACATACCTGCATTTACTGTGGATGTGGTGACAATAAAATTTGACGGCTGCTCTACCTCTCCATATTGTGTTGTTGTCTTCTCGAGCGCTTCAATAAATGTGTTCTTATTTAAGACTCAAAGACAGGACATATGGAGTTGGACAGGAGCAATCTGAGGATATAAAGCACTATTTAAAGACAAGCATGCAAGTGCAAGACCACCCTGATACAAAACCTGACTAGTCAAAGAGCACCATTGTCTTCTAAGAACCAAGAGCCATCTGTTAGTGTGGAACAAGCAGGATTGGGGAAAGAGACCAGGATTCGATAAAAGTGACAAGAAAAGCCATAAATCTAATAAGAGATAATGCTGAGTTTCAGTCACGCATGCTGACACGCACACACACACTCACACATAGATTCCTGTTCTCCTCAAGCCAGGGTTCTCACACTGTACTACTGACCTCTTAAATGTGTGACGCTGACCTCTATGCTACCCACACACAGGGTCTGTCTCTGGGATAAATCATTCTCCTGTTCCCCACTTATAGCACTTCTTCTTCTTCTTCTTCTTCTGCGGCCTTTCTTGAGAAACTAAAGGGCAGACTTTTTCATATTATACCACCAGGACCAGCACAACATGAACAAATCCAATAGAAAAGCACAAAGAACGTTTTCAATTATCCAGGTGTAGTAGTATTAAAAGCAATCGAGTTTTGGTTCTATAATTGAAGATGCTTCTGTAGAGTTAATAAAGTCCTTCTGGATTACTACACAATATTATAACTTTAAATCCTTGACCCCCTACAGCTCAAAGAAATAGATCTGGGCAACTGCGTAAAAAATTGGAAGCTAAAATGTGAAGGAAATCCTTATTATTTTCCACAAAAAAAAAGAGCATATCCCAGCATTTGTTTTAATCATATCATATCAGTACATCATAGTTCTTTTTTTATCCATTTATAATTACATATAATGCTGTGGAAATACGGAACAAGTTAGTTTCTGTTACTACGTACGTTATAAAAGCAGTAAACTCTCTTTTATTCTCACTCTTGAGGTTAATAAGACCCCCCCCCAAAAAAATCGTAGTTTGTCGTGTTACCGAAAGCACAAAAAGACCTCCCATGCCGGAAAACTTACTGCTATACTAATACTGGAGACTCCTTCCATAAATGTTGAATAAACATCTCCTTACAGAAGGTTTTATATTCGCTCAGACCTTTGACATATTTAAAGCTCAACTCAAGACATACTTTTTAAAACTAGCTGTTGTCTACTTATTATTATTATTATTATTATTATTATTATTATTATTATTTATCTATCATTATTTTTCCCTTTTTTCTGTGTGCTGCTTATTTTGTGTACAGCGTTTTGAGAAGCTGCTTTTAAAGGCACTCTCTAAAAGAAAGTTTATTATTATTATTATTATTATTATTATTATTATTATTATTATATGGATTACACATTTTCTTACAGTAGTTAAATAACAACACGTTTTTCTCTCACAAGACACTGCTTGCCGTTTTTCTTTTAGCTGTGTTGGTCATCCAGAACCCTTCCATGTCTTTCCCTCTGTGTAGGTTTTATTTGATAGCCGGCGGCGTTCCTCTCATCATATGCGGGATCACTGCAGCTGTCAACATTAACAACTACGGGGACAACATTCCTTAGTAAGTCGAATAATAGTGCTATTAGGTTTAGTGCATTCCTGTGGAAAACAGATGAGGACAATCTGTTAAATACGTAGACAGACATATTCAAGACCTAAGTATCTTGAGAGATGGCACTGTTTCTTTAAGACGCATGACAGGGTTTAGTGTGTTTTTGTTTTGTACGTAGACATCTGATTTGTTTTACCTTAATGCATAAGAAATACCATCTGAGGTCATGATATACTATGACCTGTAGCACAAGTGTAAATTCATTCTGCTATGATATCTAGAAGTAACGCTTCTAATTAGATTAAGCATGAAATGGCATTATTTATAATATCTTACAGAAAACTGGACACTGCCTTAAGTTCCCGTTCAGGATGAATTGACTCTGTAACTTTAGATTTATGGCAATGCTGTATAGCGCCTTTAAAAAGACTGTCACTAAGACAGAGCGCTTTTTGATTGTCGTTAAGTAATTCTTTGCCCTTTCTGACCTTCTTACTGCCTCTGACACTTTGGCAGCTGTTGGTTGGTATGGCAGCCCAGTATTGGAGCTTTCTATGTTCCTGCTGGCCTGGTGATCCTGGTGACCTGGCTCTACTTCCTGTGTACCATTGCACGCTTGAGATGCCGAACGTCCCAGAGTGCCAAGGAACCTCCATGCTCCTCCTCTGGATCCTCTCCCTTACCTGAAGCCCAGCCAGCTCTGAATGGCAGCACTAGCTTACTTTCAACGGACTCTGCAGTCGGCACGGTGCATGCTGGAACGGTACAGGAGGACCAGTACTCGCTGAAAGTGCAGTTCTTGGTACTGGTGGTGACTCAGTTTGTGTTTTTGCTTCTGTGGTGTTGCGGTGCGATGGCTATGTGGCACATGGACAGAGAGAGGAAGTTGTTCAGCTGCCTGTATGGAGGAACGGCGACAGGGCTGGGAATCTTCTTGGTGCTCCATCACTGCTTCAAACGCTTGGATGTTCAGGCAGCTTGGCTTGGATGTTGCCGAGGATACCATCGCTCACAGCCGATTCCAGCCTACAGCCAACCCTGCACCGCCACCGCCGGAGTCCAGAGCACTTCTGAACGGGGCTCGCAACTTTTTATTGGCTCTCTTCCTCCAGCAGAGCAAAGCAACTACTCTTCTTCTGCCAGATCATCCTCCACTCCGAGTGGCACCAGCAGTATCGGCACTGGACCCTGCAAGCTTACCAACCTTTTGCAGGTGACACAGGACAATGCCAACAATGCTACACGTGCTCTGGCAGGCACCAACACCAGCACCAGCACGGAGAACAACACCAACAGCAAACCTGCCAACAACCTGCTGCTGCCCAGTATTAGCACCACGCTACCTGTTCAGCAGCAACAGCGAAAAAAGACTACTAGTAGAAATAAGGCAGGAAGTGGCCAGTACCACCACCGGGGGGAGGGAAGGGGACATTATCGTCTGAAAGCACTACGAGGGGGTGGGGGCAGTGTAGGTGCCTTGGGCCCACCTGGGGTGGACCAAGTCAACATTCATCAAGTTCACAGATATGCATCCAGTGAGAATGGAAGTCTTCGAAACAGCCATTCGGAGAGCCATAATGGTCCACTGACCAATGGGAGACACCGTGGAGAAGGACCAGGAACAAGTCCTTCAGAAGGAAGCGATGGAGGAAGCAGCGGAAGCAGGAAGCCTTTCCCACTTTTGCCCTCTATAGCAAGTCGGGTTGCAATGCAGCAGAATGGACAGAGGCGCAGTGCAAGCAGGGACAACCTTAAATTGGTCACTGCAGCTGATAAAGACTTTAAACGAGGTTCCTATCTGTTGAACACTGACACCATAACAGTTACCGGAACTGCAAGTGGCACAACCTCATCAACGCTACCTGCCACAACGAATGGAATGCTAAAAGGTTCAGCGATCGAACTGGACGCAAGTGGATCGGACCATTCCCAGGGGTCAGTTGGGATGAGGCCTGGGGTTTGGAAGAGTGAGACGACGGTGTGATGGCAACGTAAATGAACTCTAGCTAAATCGGCTAGCATTCTGTGTTTAGGGAAGAACACGGTGAGCATCAAGAGCCTCACTGCCTCAATCCCAATCGAAACGTGTGCTTTCCTCCAGGATTAGCCTCCCTGACATTTTATTTTCAACAATGTTCAATGAGCTTCAAACAATTTGCACCTTCCAGAAACATCCCAGACCATTTGCCAGATAACTACTCAAGTATTTGTTGAGGTTTTATGAGGGATCCTGTACGTTGTGGTGCCAAATAAAGCAGGGGGGGGGGGCTTGTTCTTTGGGCCTTGTTGTATTGTTTTAATTGTTTAAAAAAAATGAAGGGATATACGTATATGCAAAAACTGAACCCTTTCCAAATCAGTATTTTTCATCATGAAATAGTGCCACAGTATTTGTTTCTCTGTGATATGCTTGTTGTTTAGGATATATCTAACATGAGATTTAAAAGCTATTGCTAAAAAGTGAACACCTTACGGGATCTGTAAGCTTAAACTTTTTATCCATTTTGATCTATGCATACCGGTGGAAATGGACCACAAACTGCATTCCGAGTTCATTTTGCATTTGTTTGCTTGTTCAACCTTTTTTTTTTTTTTATATACTTAATGTGTTTGTCGTGCTTTGTGTCTGCTGGTTATTTGGTGAACGTGCACATGTGATCATGAGAGATGTATATGTCAGAATGTATGTATGTATGTATGTATGTAAGAATGTATGGATGTATTAATTGACTCTTACAGTTAGTATTTAGCTCTATTCCCTTTCCAGCACTGATAAATACCTCTTGGCCTTACCTAATTGTCCCAGTATTAAGGACTTGCAGTGAGTTCGCTTCCTCTCCATGTTTTATTTGTGGAATACGTATTGGCACTGGGGGATGCTGGTCTTTTTCTGCGAATGCAGGAAATAACTCAAGTCTGTGTGTTATTACTGTCCCTCTTCTGTGTCAAAGGCCAAGATTCTAATGAAAAACACAGGTCTAGACTGCCCTCTAGCGGATCACTCATGCCATTTATCAAATGCACTGCCAAACCAAACATACCACCAAGTGATAAAGGCTATAAATAGTGATTTCATTATTGTTGTATAGAAAGAAATATAGGTGGAGAAGAATATTTTTTTTTTAATGCAATCATGTCTAACATGGTTTTCCCGTAGCACTTGGAAAAAGTCCACCCTTACTTACACCTAAATATAGCACAAACAATGTATTAGCAGATTCAGGGTATTTTTCTATTCTTTTTCTTTTTCCTTTTCTTTCTTGTAGTCCTCACTGATTTTTCTTTCTTTCTGTTGTACTGACATTTTGTTCACTGCTAAAATCTCCCTAGTTCCCTCCCGAGTCACTTCAAATTCAAACAGCCATCAAGCAATACCATGTAGCAGTGTAACGTAGTGTATAGTACTGTCTAAATGAGAGCACTTAGAACCAACTGAAGCCAACGTTTAAAAAAAAAAGAAGAAAAGAAATAGTACCCCTGGTCTCAAAGGGGGAAAACAGTGTTAGTCACAAGACAATCATTTCTATCATTCAAGTCCTGCATTATGCTAAGAAGTAGCTGTTCTTATTTATAACATCATATGCAATTTCATCTTATCGACAGGGTGCCGTTTTTAGTTAGTTAGTTAGATTGTTTGTTTGCTTGTTTTTCACTTCATATCTTGAATCTGTCCGAGTAAAATTCGCCAGCTCTACTTTTAACACGTTTTCAGGGATGATTGACACCAAAGAAGCTTCTTTAAACATCTTGTTACAGTATTTGTTACAGCAAGTTTTCTCTCTTCAGACATCACAAATTTCCCAAAAGTGTCACAAATTTGGCAGGCAGTTATTAAAAGTTTTGTAATAGCAATATTTATTATAGCGTACGTCACAAATAAGATGTGCTTTTGTTTTATTGCATGTTGGACTCCAGTGAATTTTATTAGTGACATGATGGTGTGTAAAGGGTGAATAATCCTTTTAAAAACAGACATGACTTACTGAGATTTTTTTTTTTTTTTTTTTTTTAAATCACCGAACGACTGCATTAGTTCCATGGTGTCCAAATTGAAGTTGAATGGAAGTGTGAAGTTTAAAGGTGTGTAAAGCTAATTATACAATTATAAAATTGTTTTTAAATGATGTATGGACTTGTTTGTGCGCTACGGTTTAACAAGCCATGTGATTTTTTTTTTTTTTTTTCCTGTCCCTATGCATGAAGTTTTTGGTCAGTAAAAATTCAGTAGGGTATTTATCTAATAATGATTGTTTCTACTGTCATCTCGAGTTTTTAAAGGGATATTTCATGTTTCGT
Organism: Ictalurus furcatus; assembly: GCF_023375685.1. Lineage (NCBI taxonomy): Eukaryota > Metazoa > Chordata > Actinopteri > Siluriformes > Ictaluridae > Ictalurus > Ictalurus furcatus. The sequence goes on from NC_071259.1 coordinate 5,718,703, forward strand.
GTGTATTTATATGTCACTTTGCATCAATATGAAAATTCTTTTTCAGTTCCAGTAAAATATTTGCTGTTTGTGCCTTATAAAAATTTCTGATGCAAAATAAAGACTTTTTTAAATGATTTGGTGGTTTCTTTTCATTATTGGGCCTTTTAAGACGTGAAAATGTATGCCACAGATGGAAACCTCTGAATTAAGATAGACAGTTTGCATTCGATCAGCGGTGCATGATCTGCCAATCGCGCCGCACTTCATTTGTATAATTTTACATCATCATTGCAGTTTTTTTTTTTTTTACTAGGCTATAGTGCGAGGGTGAGTCAAATGAAAACCTTAAAAATGTGACATACTGTACAGTCCCCTCCTAAACTACTGGAACGGCAAGGCCAATTTATTTGTTTGCGTTAAATAATGTCAAAGACATTTGGGTTTGAGATCAAAAGATTGAGATTTCAGCTTTTATTTCCTGGTATTTATGTCTAGATGTGTTAAACAACTGTGTAGGGGTTTCTTGTTACCCAAGTGTGTCCTGTTAGATTGATTGTTTAAACAATAAATAGCTCTGAACATCTACTCTTGGTTTTAGCCTTCCGTTTCACCTGTGGAGACTGAATTTGCTGTTAAAAAGGATAAGCCAACATGAAGCTCAGAGAGCTGTCTATGGGAGAAAAGCAAGCCATTTTCAAGCTGAGAAAAGAGGGAAAAATCAATCTGAGGCATTGCACAAACGGTATATTAAACTTGCAGTTGCGAAAGGAGAACCGTACTACTGGTCGATTGTTCTCTATTGCCAGTTTTACTGTTACCTTAAACCCGATACACTTTTGTGATGCCTATTTGCAATAAACAAAGCAAATTTGAATATGAAGGTTTTCATTTGACTCACCCTCATACTGTATGTTTATTTGTGTTTCACAGTGTGAAAACACTACGATGATGCATACTCAAAAATCACCTGTGATAGTAGATAATTTGAGAGTTAAACAAAACAACAACAACAACAAGTAAACAATATATAAACTGTACAGTAGGTCTAGGTGGAAATTTATATATAGGATAGCTTGTCATCTTACAATGCAGTTAGGCAGGTTGAGATTTAGGATGTATAACCTGACCTTCAGGAAATATCTTTATGATAATGATATGGTAATTTGTTGCATTCTCTTGGTGGCATGTTATGTTTAGTGGAAACCATTAAGGACCAATAATGGTAATGGTTAGCTGATGACCATGAGAATTTCTGTGATGGTTTCTATTGGGTTTTTCATTAAGCAGGGTGGAACAACCAACTCATATTTATCTACAGAGTGTAGCTATGTTTAGAAACTATTTCTAAACTATTTCTAATCTTATTGAGGCTGTGATTCACCTAGGTTGAAGTCATCCTTGGGAGCGTTAAGCCTTTCCGTAACTCACCATGGAGTCATCACCCATACATAGCAACGCGTTATTTCTCTCATACCTGTTCTCAAACCCTGCCTCGTGCGCTACAATTGGCTAACAATACCCTGCATTCCGGCCCAGGATTGGCTAGTATTATCTGATCTGCTCTCGGATTGGATTCCAAGTCGCGTTGTGGCAATATTACATCCAGCAACCAGGAATGATTTCCCCCAGAAACGTGAGTCGATTCTTGATTCGATTCTATGTATCTTTTTTTATTTATTTATTTATTTATTTTTTTGCGAATTCAATAACACAAAGACAGGACACCAGGGGGATAATCTTGTAAAACAAACAGTGTATAATATAATATGATATTACGAATATAAAGGGATCCTGACATATTTATTAAACATTTATGATTATTTCATTAGATAGAGTTAGTAGGCAGACTAAAAATCCTAGCTTTTCTATATTGGCAACCTTTTATTAAGCCAGTCTTTGTACAGTAATAAGTAAACGATTTCACTGTCTTGAACCGAATCAGTTTCACAGTGGAATCGACTCTTGGTTCACAATTCCTTGGAAGGTGAGAATCGACTCTTTTGGGAATCGACTCCCAGCACTGCAAGTAGATTCGATGGTTATTAGCATTTGTGCAAACGACCGTCCACACGACGTCGTACGGGCGTGAGAAAAAGTCTTCGACGGACTTATAAACGACAGTTTAGAAGATTTTTCGGGCAGTGGAACTGGTCCAGTTTGTACTGAACTACAAAACGACTCAGAAAGGTGGGATTAAAATAACGTCCATGTTTGCTGGGGGCGTGGCTTGTGGGCGTGTATGGGGATATAGCAACCGCCGCACGAGCCATGGAACAAGTTTATGAGGACGCGTTACCAAAACAAAGGCTTCTGTTGGAAGTACGAGGGAAAGCCGGAAAACCGTGGCGTCTCGGATATATTGTATGTTGTACAATATATTGGATATATTTATCAATACCCGTTAAGTGGTTAGCTAAGCTAACTATGTGTTTTAGCGTACACGCTGTTTAGAAGGTGTTACTTTGATTATTTCGGTGGAGGATGTCTCTAGCCGAGCAGAGCCAGCAGTGGTACCCGACCAGCGTCCAGGTGACGGTCCTTCAGGCGCGCAACCTGCGGGTCAAAGGCAAAAATGGCACGAATGACGCGTACGCGATCATCCAGGTGGCCAAGGACAAGTTTTCCACCGCGGTGGTGGAGAAGTGCGTGGAGCCTGTATGGAAGGAAGAAGCCACCTTCGACCTCCCGCTCTTCCACCGCGGGAACGCCGAGCGCTGCACCCTGTACATCGTAGTCATGCACCGCGCCCTTGTGGGCATGGACAAGCTGCTGGGCCAGGCCGTCATCAACCTGCTGGACCTACAAGACGACAAGGCCCGCAAAAAGACCGAGTAAGTTTAGGATCAACTCTGTGTCACACTGAGTCAAGGAGGAAAAACTCTCCATATTCCTTTCTCATAGTGTAAATAACTTTTAAACCAAACCCCATTTAATCCCAGATCAGCTGTAGATAAGTGGATGACTTTCAGTGTTCTTTCATAGGACTATACTAGAAACCAGCTGGAGAAATGTTCTGGAAAAACAGTAAAAAGTTGAACAAAACGTTTTAAAATGTCTTTATGGACTTAGATGTTTTTGTTTTTTTTTTTAGACGAAGATAATGAAATAACTTAATTGAAAGAATTTCTTTCCTACCACCACAACACAAACATGCCAAGAGATAAAGGTTCTTCAATGGTTCTTTACAGCACCATGTCTTCCACAAAGAACCGTTTTCCCTGTATCGGGTTCTTGAGTTGAGCTATCTGGTTCTTTGGAGATTAAAGACGTTCTTTATGCTTCGTTATAGGTTCTTCAGACCAATTGATTGGCTCTTTAACAGGTTAAAGTGAACCCTGTATGGTTCTTTTGTGGGACTGGAAAAGGTTCTCCTGGCATCACTTTTAAGAACCTTACTTTGGTTCCTTAAAGCATTAACGAAGGCTTTTTTTTTAAATTTATTTATTTAGAGAACTTCTGATAACTTTTGGTTCCTTGTGGCACTGGTGCTTTAAAGAAAGCTCAAAAGGTTCTTCACGGTAGGGCCACAAGGAACCAGAAGTTATCAGAAGTTCAATAAATTAAAAAAAAAATACAAAAAAACAACCCATTAGTTAGTGCTTTAAGAAACCCAGTAGGGTTCTTTGTGGGACTGGAAAAGGTTCTCCTCGCATCACTCTTAAGAACCTTACTTTGCTTCCTTAAAGCACTAACTTACTACTTGTTCATATGCAAGTTTAATGACCTCATCGATCGGTGTATTAACCAGTTCAACTCTTATGGTCAAGTTCTGATGATGTACCACTTTATTAACATGTCTAAGAGTTTCCATGTGAGGTTTCGGTGCTTGGATGTGTAATATACTCTAACAGGGGCTTTTTGTCTTGTTCTGCTGGTGATCCAGCCCAGTTGATTTCCCAAGACCAGAGTTCAAGCCCGAATCTCTGTTCTGAAAATCCTGACCAGATCAATCATAGGGAATGAGCACAGTCTGTAGTTTTGTCTACTTCCATGTCTAGTCTAATTTGTTAAAGGATTAATAATTAGCTCGACGCCTGTACGAGGTGTGTCTTCAGTAAGGAAAACTTGGAACACTGTAGGGACAGTTGGGAAACCCTGGTCAAGGGTGGACAAATCATTAGCCCAGACAAAAGCAGATTGCATGTCAAGGTTATTGTTTTTGGTCTGTTTTTTGTCATAGTGTTTTTTTTGGCAGTAGATTTGACCGCAAGGAAAATGGGGGGGGACCAACTAGTTGTTGAATTTTTATTTATTTATTTGTTTGTTTGTTTATTTTACAGAAGTTGATTTGATATGTAGCTACTCATGGTGGTTTAACACTCCTTGATGCTGTAGCTATAGCTTATTCTGCTTTTTCCAAATCCCACCACCTGCTGAACTACACAAACCAAGACCAAGATGTGATCTGATCTGAGATAAAGACGCTAGTGAGACTCGATTCATATCTTGTACGTGTTGAACACCACTTCTCGTAGCCGAAACGTTGGCCACCGACTCGGTGACGCTTTTGGCGAGAGAACAGAAACACGACGTGCTACCTTAGAAACTTTTGTTAGAAAAGGATAATAGTCGCTCTGTACAGGATTGCACGGAGTTTTCTTTTGTGATTGTTGCGGCTTTTTTCCAAATTTGCGATGCAACTTGCGGCGTATTAAAAAGAGGCACATGAATCGAAGAAGGCTTTGGCTGAATGCGTTGTGATGACGTCACATGACGTGACTTAGCCCAAATCTGTGGGAAATCTGCGGAAATTGTGAAAAATTGCACTCTCCTCCGAATATTGCGGCGTTTCCTTGAGTTTGCGTTAATGTCTGCGATCGCAAAATCCTGGAGAGACTGAAAAGTCATAAACTTGTTCGTTTCCCTTCGTCTATGTTAATGCACTTAACTAGCTATCTAGCACGCCACATGTTATCACATACCTCACACCGCTGTACGTTATTAGGCTTTTTCTATATATTTTTTAGGCCGCCAGATCATTGACTGGGCAGCTCATTGGAGTGTATATTTGCCCGGTGGGTCAGCAAGTTAATTTATCATTTGTCCATGCTTGCTAGTCCAGCTAATGTGTGAGCTGTCAATTGTTGTGCTTGCTCACTACAGATGTACAGTCGATCCGCAAATGGCCAAAGTGATAGTCCCTAGTTTATGTAGTCCCACCCCAACATAAAGCTCTTTTCATTTACCAGGATTCATTTGCTCTCATGTAGTCTCATTCTGCTGTAGCGTGACTCATTTATTTCTAATGTTTGCTCAATTCCTGTGTTTAGTGTAACATGTGACCTGAAGCCCAGAACGAAACCCCACACACACACACACACACACACACACACACGATACTGGGTTGTTATTGAGGGCCACATTCCAGTGGTTCAGCATTCATCACGGCTGACCCGTGTCCAATTCCTCTGGACCTGATTTTATTAAGATGCGTATGGGAATTTTGGAGAGTGGCTGCACTGTTGTTACTTAGAAGAATGTTACTTGAATGTTTGTGTTCTGATGAACACACTTTTATATATATGGTTAAGATGCCGGTTTAGTTATTGTTTTCTGCTGCGGTCGTGGTTCAGCAGTAAAGGCCCATGGCTACCGAATCAGAAGGTTAAAAGTTCAAATCCAGGCTGCCGTTGTAGAGTGTATCCGACGCCTTTAACTCTCACCTGCACAGCACTGCTGAGTCCATGCATGTAAATAAATGTAAATGCTAAATGCGTTAATGCAGAGTTCAGCCATCATACTATTTCAGATAACCAAAACACAAAGCTACTCAGGGCTAGAAAACAGAAAATGGGGAAGAAATAAACGCACCTCAGCCGAGGCATGGTCTGGCTGTATAGTTATAATGTATGTATAGTTATAATAGTTTTCTTCAAGGTGTTAACACGATGTGCTGCGTGATCTCTTATGTTTTGTTTCCCTTCGTCTTGTTTAAATGCCATTAACTAATTTGCCGTACGCTATTATAGGACGTTAACTACCAGTTTTTAGGCTCGTCAGTTAGGTTTCCAAGCAACCAAAAACACGAGACTGGCCAGCACATTGGAAGTTTTTCTGGCCCAGTAGGCTACATGTTATCATTTATCCATCCCCGGATCTTAAATTTCATCACAAGCCTGTTTAGAAGAGTCTGAGGACGGTGAATTTACAGGCCAGGCCTTTTTTTCCTCCCCAACAGTCTCAAATTTCATCATGATTTTTTTAAATATATTTTTTTTAAAAAAATGTTACTCTGAGTATTAAGGCAGACTTTCATAGTCGTTCATAATGAGAACAGTCCTCTGTAGGATCACATCCAAACATGTTAAGTTGTTTTGTCGCACCTGCTTCTTGCCACAAGGAACATCATTTACCTTCCAGTCTAGGGTTGGGAATCATCAGATACTTTGTTAGGGTTGGTCACGGTTCTTCTGTTTTTGTTCTTGGCCCATCCCTGTCGATCCAGTCGCATGATGCATGACAGGCATTGCTGGCTGTGGACTTTTTTTTTTTTTATGATAACTGGCTTCCTGGTTGCATTTAAATTTGCTTCTTAGCGCTGCACCCAGCCTTATTTGAGTTTCAGGTAATCAGAATAGAGAGGGGGGAAAAGGAAAAAAAAAAATCAATAAATACACCAGCTTCCACGCTCAGTGGTTAAAGTGCACACCAGAGGCAGTGACATCATCTGTTTGCACTCCAGGCAAACCAACCACACACACACGTTCATCCTGGCACACCACATGAAACTGGAAGCTATGAGCTCGTCAAGGTCAGGGCAAATAAATAAACAAAAACAAAAAAGAGCAGAATGGAAAATAAACCGAGAACACCAAGATTTCTATCCTAACTTTTTCTTAGTATCATATTTAATACTGACTGTTACTCATAAATTGAATCTTTTAGGCCTGATTAATTTCTACTAATATGATTGACGGGCCATGTCAATCTAGAACATTTCTCAAAGCTGTATAAACATGTACTTTATGTATTGGCTATGGCAGCGGGTTTTTTCCTTCTTCTTTTTTTTCTCCCTTACGTTTGACTTGTGTATTTAACGTATATTGTGTTGCTGTTGATTTTCTCAATTCTGATTGGTCCATTGGCTGTGACAGTAGTTCCGGCAGGAATTCACATCACAAGTTTATCCACCTTTTTTTTTTTTCCTGAACGCGGAAGTCTCGCCCGGCTTAAACCTGTTTTATATTTCCCGTCTCCGGTATTTGGAGTCAATTTAGCGCATGTTCCTTGCAGATAATTTGATGTTAAACTTGTGAAAATGGCTAAAAAAATGTCACAATGACAGTCTTTTTACAGTGCGTCATCCATCAACGTTTAATGGGTAGATGGCATGAAGCTATGGCCTGAGGTCAGCTACATTGATATTATAAACTACTTCGTTTTCTCTGTAGCCGTTGATGGCGAAGAACTTACAAACGAAATTACAAATGCACGAAGGCATATAATTACATGCACAGCAATAAAACAGACCAGGTTTTGTACATGAAACACGCCGACTTTATTCTTTTTTTTATATTTTATTAAAGCAGAAGTCAGAAAGTTAGCAGCATCAGTAATTTATTTTTTGCCCCTTGGTAACAGGTGGGCGTTCATGTCCTAGCTTGATCCTAGCACAGCTTGATCCCTGAGCTCATTTTTATTTTTTACTAACACGCTCAAAGTTTCTGTTTTAATTCATTTAGTCTCTCTCTTTTAAAGTTTTATTACGGGTTCCTATAGAGACCGGAACAGGGTATACAATCCATCATGGCGGCGCTCATTGGTTTCCCAGGAAAAAGGACGAACGCAGTAATATCCACCTAACATGTTTCTATAGTAATCGCTAATTCACTGGGACTTGTATTTCAGACACTCCATATTATCTATGACTAATAATAAATGGATTAAAAATGTGTCCAGTGATGCTTTCTGTAAGGAGATTTACGGAAGGAGTCTCCAGTGTCAGCACATTGTAACATTAAGTCGTCTGCCACAGGACAGTCTTCAGGATTGTTGACTTTGCACTGTCGAGTTTTTACAGTAACATGCCTTTTCCAGGTAACTGTGTAAAAAAATAAATAAGTAAATGTGAACTGTTTACAGCTGCTATAATGTAAATGATGACGGGGATGAATTTGTTTGATTGGACATTCCACAGCTTTTAAAAGTAACTTTAAATGGATAAAAAATACAGTGTCATTCTGTGTCAAATTGTAATCGGATGCACATTGCTTTGGTATAAGAGTAATGAACCATTTCAGGGTGTGCTTTTTTTATTTATTAATTTTTTTAAAAAAAGTTTTATTTTATAGATTATTTTTCTATAACAGCATGCCCTCGGTTGTTTTATTTCTTACTTAATTTACGTGAAGAGATTAACAGAAAATCATACACTCATTCTCTGTGTGTGTGCCTAAGAAGTTAAATAAATAAATAAATAAATAAAAAGTTCAGTTTGCTATTTTGGTCTTTTCCATTTGTACAGTTTCCACGGTCATACCCTGGCTAACTGGCTTCCATGCTTCATTAAGTATTTTTGGTGTCAGTTCACAGGACTACTCGAGAATGTTAGAGGATGTTCGTGGACCTGGTTCTTCATAGACTGGATTTTTGACCTTTTTATAACTTTTAATCATGTACTATAATACACACAGACAGACATAAATCCTAATTCGAAATAGGCCAACCGTTAATACCTTCTTGCTAACGTTCACAAGAGAGTCTGAATACGATATAATTTCCCTGTGGATGTGTGACCAAAAAAAAAAGGACTTTTTTTTTTCTCTCTCTGTGGTTAATTGATTTGTTGAAACTATAGCAGACTTGTACTGGGAGCCTGCATTCACTTCCTCTTGCCATAGAGAAGTTCAGCTCAGTGATAAATCCTGTTCGCATCACACCATCTGTCACCTGGAAGTCTCCCAGTACGCCTCTGTTTATGCAAACAGAGAAGTGGGAGGCGTTTCCCCTAATTTGCCTTCTGAGCTCATCTGGTTTTGTTCAGATGTTCCTGAGAGAAAAGACCTGTCTGTCTGCCTGACGTTCACTCCCCGGTTGAGCGACGGTCGATTTTTAAAAATAGTGTGGCACGCGGTCTAATCGTAGACATCTACTCAATTATGCTGGAGCAGTTTGGGTGTAGTTTGGCTATTGAAACAAGCTTGACGTTTCAGAACCACACACGGTTACACCCGTGTTAAATGTCAGGGGAAAAATTTCGGCGTCAAAAGAAATCGTTTTAGGTTCCCGTTCCTGGTTCGTTTCATAAATGACCTCCGTCGTGCTTTCTGTTCGTCAGTTATAATCTCAGGCCTTATCTGTTGTAGAGGCATAATGCCTTATCATTATCGCAATCATTGTGAGGGACGTTATTGTAAGGTTCAGAGTGCGGTTTGGTTTGCAGTTGCTCTCTCTCTCTCTCTCTCTCTCTCTCTCTCTCTCTCTCACTCACTCAAACACGGACACACACACACAGACTGAGTATTGAATTCTGCTTCTCCTTTATCTCGGCACTTGCTGGTGTCGAGTTACTGTCCTACTTTACTGTAACGTTGATATGGGAGCATTAGCTGCTCGTCGGCTTTGCTTTCCACCATGTCCTTTTGTTTTGTCTCTTCAGAAGGAATGGCCTGAAGGTTTACCATTGAACATGGCTACTTTCACACAAACACAAATGTTTACACAAAAAAAAGTGTCGATTTTGTTAGATTTGACCAGTGTATTGTTGGTGTGCCATTTACTTTGACTCTCTGAATTATCTTTTGTTTATTTTATCCATCAATGCGACACTTGACCTTCTCTACCACTCACAGGTTTTTGCAAATTATCATTTCATTTGTAAATAAAATTTAAAATAAATCCATCAATGAACGATCGTCAGCTCAGCTAACGTGATATTTGTGAATGCAAGCGAATAACCAAATTAATTTTAAAACATCTCATTTGAATATATTTTGATACATTTAACAAAAAAACATATAATATTTAAACATTTTTAAAACTTTCCTAAGGACCCCCTGCAATTACATCACTGACCACTAGGGGTCCGCGGAAACACCGCACTAGATGATAGTGTGCATAGTGCAAGTGTATAATATGTCATTTGGGACACAACTTTAGTATTTACTCTGTGTTTTCGGAACAGAAGTAACGTAATGAGTAGACGTACCGCACGCAGACTAACTAATCGTTAATGACATTCATTGACAACGATTTTCATAATCGATTATTATCGATTAGTTGTTGCAGCTCTAATTCCAATATTTTCCCAAACGAGTGTTTATGTACCACGTCTGTAGAGTACATGCGATCACCGTGGACAAGAATTTCTAGATGTTAAATATTACATAATACACACTTACAAAAGGAAGTCGTTTCAAGTACTCAGTTGATTGAACTTTCAGTTCCTTTTAAAATGTAACGCAGATTTACAAACTATTTTCTAAGAATGAAGGGATGAGAGAGAGAAGATTGAACAAGCTGGAGTCTTTCTTTATATTTTATTATAATCTGCAGTATGACAATTTGAACGATCCAAAAGCATTCGAATTTACATTTGTGTATGCCCTAATGTTGATCTGTGAGAATATTATTTGCTAGAGATTGTACATACTTTAATGAGAATGCTCTTGAGTACAGGTTCAACCTTGCTCCAAGTACACCAAGTCCAAAGCACAGGAGTGTAGAGTTACGTCTTCACTCTCAAGTCCTTCACACTTTGAATAATTTATTTGACTCTTTCTTACTTTAAAGAGATTCTAACTTAAACATGTTTGCTGTCCTTATCTCTAATCCTGTTCTGCTTTAAATGGTGCTTGACACGCTTCTGTCCATGTTACATGGCAGTTGATGCGTGTTACTAAATATATTGCCAAATATCGTTTCACACCCTCATTGAGAAACCCAAGATCACCAGCGTTAAGCGAACAAGCTGAAAAGACTGGTGGAACAAGTTTGGCAGTTGAAGATCCAAGAGTGTTTTTTCTGTAAACATGGATCTGCTTGTGGAGAGGACACCCGGTACCCGTATGAAACCACGAAGCCATGGTTCTGGTTAGCCGATTAGACTAGGGTTAAACTGTCCTTCTCCCGAATGGCTCTAAATGAAATGTCTGGTTCGTTCCCAAAGCAGAATCATGTTCCGAGCATGCACTCTGACAGGGCTTCATTTCCTTCGATGGAGGTTGGTTGTTTGTCTTGGCTTAGTTGTCGCAGCCTGATAAGGCGCTTGCAATAACAGTCTGTTTTTCTGCCTTCCCCCAGAAGAATCTGAGCTCTAGGTTAGCATTTCCTGATGCCATAATCAAAGCCATTTGGGTTCTTCCATTTCAAATTCTCCAGTGTAAAAAGAGAGAGGGGGGGGAAACCCTCAAGGTCCTGTGTGCTGTCCTTACTTTATTTGGCAAGAGTGTAATACCTATTGTGCAAGGTCATTTTCTGTTGGTTGGTTACATGTGTAGAGTTATCTGAGATAAGCTCTTTTATCTCTACCTCAAATAACCTGGCCATTTCTGATACGTTTTTATTTTTCGTGCTGAATTGCGTAACAATGATGTAAACCTGAGGAATGTGGAGGATTCTGAAACGAGCACTCGTCATTAAAGCCAAGATTAAGATCTTTCCCCTTCACCTTCATGGAAGGAACATGTCCTCATGAGATGGTGGCTTGTTTCCACTGGCTACAGTGTGTCACGCACTGATGCTTTTATGACTCGGCTGACTTTCGGCGCTCTTGTTAACCCCCTCTTTCTCGCTCGCTCGCTCTGCTGGTTCTGTTCTTACTCTGGCTTTTGACGTTCATGTAGATGAATGCCTGGAAAGCAGATTTGAACGCTAAGCTCCACCAAGCTTATCTTGGTGAGAGCTGCCTTACTGAAATCCAAACAGTAACTTCTCCAGTGCAAACTCTGGTTTTCTAGCTCTGAGGCCATGTTCCTTTTGTATTTTGGTTCTCTAAAAAAACACTTCACTCAAACTGGTTCCCACCGAGTGTACATACTCCAATTTCAAGTGATCAAATCCAATTAGTTTGTGCTGCCATATTTGTTGCATTTGCATAATGTGTCTAGAAAGAGTTTATGAATATGCCGTATGTGTTTCCAGTAGATCTATTGCAGCTGCAGATTATGTGTAGACCTCAGACGCTCGGTCATAGTTCTGATCTCTGTGTTCAACTGCCTCTGCCAAAGGTTACAATTCATTCCTAAATACATACATATGCTGCATCCCAATTCGTAACTAGGCAACACCGTTGTCTTCCGTTACATGACGTGTTGATCTGTCTCAGTACTTGCATATTCTCTTTCTACACAAAAATAGTACATACTTTTAGAGCACAATATAAGTGGGCGAAGTAAAACGCAGCAATAGGTTCTGGGAGTGCTTCGGCATCAAACTTCGTACACAGTTTCACATCTTCAAGATGGAGGGATTTTCAGTTTCTTGGTAACATAAAGGTTTTTTGGGGATTTTTTTTTTGGTCATTACATTTGAGAGGAAAGAAAGAGGCTGGTGAGAGAACGACTGTTTATAGCTGGTGGAACGTAAGTGATGGATGAAACGATTGTTCCACAACAAGTGTAACTATAAACATAAAACATGATGTATCATTCTTTCATTGTTTTTTTTTTTTCTTCTTCCCCCCCAGTTTCAGATAAGTTCAGTAGTTGGCAAGTTGCTGTACTTTTTTTTTTTATATTATTATTATTATTATTTTTTTATATATATATATATATATATATATAACACCTCAGGACATGCTGTTATAGGAAAATGAACACCTTTACATTAGTAAAGTTTATGAGTAAATGGGCTTCAGAGTTGAGTTTCCTAAAACGCACACCCCATTGTGCTTTACTCCTTTCATTATCTCCTTCATATCACAGAGTCACTTACAGAGAAGTCTGTTTCAGAACAGTACGACGATATACATTGTACTGTCTCTGTACTGAATCGTTCCAGTGCTGGGACTGTCCATATGAACTTCAGAGATATCGGAAAGAAACTGCTTAATGCGTGTAAATACGACGGTTCGTGGTATTGTGAGAGCTCACACATGGTCGTTCCTTCGAACGTCCTATCGGTTTCCTTCCTTCACGTCCAGCCGAGATTTTTTTTATTATTTATTTTTTGCTGGAGTGTCAGCATCGCTGTATCTCGTTATCCCACGGTTGAAGTGTTTTATCACAGCTGTGTGTGTGGGGGTGGATAAAGGCATGTTATTCTACTCTGAACAGCCTCTCCCGAACAATCCTATCTGCTAGTTGAGCTGAATACAGGCTAATTCCCATGCCGAGAACAGAAAGCAAGTGCTGACAAAGCACAAAGTTGTCCTTTTTTTTTTTTTTGTTTGTTGGTTTTTTTTCCTTTTTTTTTTTTTTTTTTTTTGAATCATCCACTGGCCTTTTGTGACCTGTAATTTGTTGGAACAGGCAGAGACTTCCATCAGCACCAAATACACTAAAAACAGTGATATTTAAAACCTTGCATACTGAATTTAACTTTAAGAACTTTGTCTGTTTTCAGTTGGTACAAGCTGCTGGATAAGAACAGTAAGGCAGACAAGGAGAGAGGTGAGGTTCTCCTGGACATCCAGTTCATGCGGAACAACATGACAGCCAGCATGTTTGATCTCTCCATGCCAGACAAGCCTCGGTCCCGTATCTCCAAGCTCAAAGACAAGGTTCGGGGCAAGAAGAAGGACGGACGCGCTGACTCCGCTTCCGCTATTGTTCCTGCCACAGTTGGTCAGGTCCTGACGGACAGCGAGGGGGAAGAAGAGGGAAGCACAGACTCTCCCAAACTAAAGAAGTCCTCTAAATTTAAGTCTCTTTTTGGATCGAAGACAAATCTCCACAGAGGTGTGTCCCAATCCATGTCCACCCTCGGTACCCTGCCTGAGAAGAACAGCTCGCTGACCAGCAGCCGATCCTCAGGCCTGAATGAAGAATCTGCTGAAGGTAAAGATAAAAATGTATTTTTTGTGTATGTGTGCCCCCTTGGTACATGATGATGAAGGTCCATGGTATTTGTATTGATATAAATATTAAATAAGATAAGGGTGTTGCATTAGTTACAATTTTTCCATTTTTCTCCCACAGGCAAAAACAAGTTCAAGTTTCTGGGCCACAAGAGAAATGGTAGCACTGACAGCAAAATATCTCTAGGCCCTTTCACCCTGCTGAGTCGCTCCAAACAGAGCACTCCTGAGAGCAACCTGTGCATCAATGGCAGTCATGTGTACGCTGAGGACCAGGAGTCCAAGCCGGATTCTGGTTCATCCCTCAGCCTGAGCAGCTCTGCGAAGGGTTCTGTAGAAGACCTGCGGAAATACCACGAACGAAACGCGTCTGCTGGCTCCACTGACTCCTTCAAAGGCCTCAGTATTCCGAGTTACAAGCCTGACTCGGCGGAGAGGGAATTCCAAGTCCAACATCGCCCCCAAGAGGACGAAGAGAAGAAGCACAAGAAGGCAGAAGGACGCCTGCAGGAGCTTTTGGATGAGCAGGAGCGGAAGAAGCAGCAAGAGCAAGAGGAGAGAAGGAGAAAACTGGAGGAAGACGAAAGAAAGATGCAGCAGGAACGAGAGAGGAAGCGGCAGGAGGATGAGGAGCAGCAAAGAAAGAGGCGTGAAGAGGAGGCAAGGAAAGCAGAGGAGCAGAAACGCCAAGAGGAGTCCAGAGTGACTGACAGGCTCACTTCTCTTTTCGGCTTAGGGCGGAAGAAAGAAGAGCAAATAGCCCCTGCTGTGGAGAGTCCTAAACAACCGGACGTACCAGCTTCAATAAACCCATTTGAGGAGATTCCGCTCGGCTCAGACAACCCAGATCCAGAGGAGAAATCAGCAGATTCGCAGAAAGAGGTGCGAACTGCATTTACTCCAATACCACCCTCCAGCGGCTTTCCAGCTCGTACAGCCAAGGTTTCAGCAGTCAAGCCCAGGTGAGGGTTTTTTTTTTTTTGTTGTTGTTGTTTTTTTTGTTTTTTTTTTTGTTTTGTTTTGTTTTGTTTTGTTTTTAAAAAATTTTTTTTTAATTTTTTATGAATATCATTAGTTGCCTACGTTTTAGTAATTTGGCATGTTCTTCAGGGCACCTTACAAATGTGCAAAGAGCACAACAATACACACTACATTGAGATTGCCGAGACCTCTTTCTTAAATGTAGACTTAACAATGTGCAGGATATTTTTCTTCAGGCTGGACCCCATGGATGCATAATAAAAGGTAAGCTGAGCTGTCTACCATTCAAGTCAGCAGCCTGAATAAGACACTCTATCTCAGTAAAGACGTATGTCATTTTATCCCTCCAGTTTGTCTACTTGACCTCCTATGAAGAACGTTGTCATCTTTTAGAAAAACTACTTCAACCCCTACGTTTTTGAATATGTCTCGATCTCAGTCACTGGAGACAAACATCATGACACATTTCATACGCTAATGGTTTGGAACACCAGTTTGTGTTCTGGCACATTATTTGAACATGAATAACAGACGGGCAGAACCATTTCTGCGAATTAAAAGAGCTCTAAACAGCATTTTAATATGGTAAAGAATCCTTAACGGCAGGTTAGCTTTCTTAATGTGGTGGCACCTAGAAAATCCTTTTCTCCTAGCACCCAGGAAATCTTTCTTTGTTCGGTTTACTGTGGGTAGCTAGTTGCGTCCCTTTTGAAAATGTGGGACAAATCCAGACAGTCAGCAAGGCTGCTTCTTCTAAATGTTGATCGATTGTCTTACAATGGAGAAAGATACCATTCTAGTTGATCGTTTTATTTGGTGCTCTACTTTCAGTACAGTGTCATGTCATGATCATTGAAATCTCACCAATGTTCCAGAGTGCCAGGTATTTATCATATCAGACGCAATCAGAGGCGAGTCTAGAACTCTGTAAATGTGGACAAAGCCCCTTTCCTGGGTCTTCAGATTATTAACACACACATGTTCAAAATAACCCACAGTATTTAAAAAAAAAAGATTACTTCTAGGTGCAAATTTAGGTTGGAGCTAATCTAGCGTCCAAGTGTTTTTAGAGTTTACCTCCAAAAATAAATATTCCATATTAATTATTCTCATGTAAGATATGGAATATCATTGCTTACCTCAGTGCATGTTTCCACTTCAGACTTTGGTTACTATTATGTAGCTTTAGTCTATTCAGAACAGATGTTTTGTGTCAGGAATTTCCAGTGGAGGTACAGGAACTTCATGGCTAAGGCATGCTATTTTTCTTCTCCTGTAGCTAATTCAAAGGCATTTGAGTCTTGACTTCCATGTGTCCTTCTCGCCTCTCTTGCTGCGCTCAAGCATTCTAGTATTCTCTCTAGAATCCATGTTATTTGGCTTCTGAATTTGAACCTTGACTTAATAACCCGTTTGTTTTTTTTGTTTTTTTTTGTATTGACGTCTCTAGTACTAATATATTTTGTCCTACAGTAGTTTCCTATTTTTTAATTTTTGTTGCCTTGACTACTCCTAGCTAACCCCCCCACCAAAACCTGGTCCTGGGTACAAAGTAAAGAATAATTTCTCTTCCCATCTGGCTTGAGTCAAGTCTATAGGACTAGTTTGGTAGGGATGCTCTGATTGGTCAATTGTGAGGGAATGTAGCCTGGTGGGTCAGCTGAGGTGGTTAGGTATGGAGAAGAACAGGTTGTGGATGGGTAATGTGACTGTGTACTCGCAGGCTGCATGACTATCGAACACGTTGTGTGACTTGGAATTTCTAAAGCTGTACTTGTTTTGTCTGGAAGACTTCTCAGCTTTCACAATATAAGAATGTATTTAAATACAGAATTCTCTAATTGGTGAGTAATTTTGCTGTTCTAGTACATTGTGGTCATTAAAATGAATAATTCAGCTACAGATTTGCCGGAACTGCTTTTTATCGGCTAGGTAGTTCATGAACAAACCTCCCTGTATGTTTTTGTATTTATCTTTTGGATAAACCTTCTTATTCCAATTAACGACATTTTGCTTGTGTTTAGACGTTCATTATCAAAGCTGTATTCTTTTGATGGTCCTCCATGGGCCCAGGTAATTCATTAAATATGATTAAAATCTCCCAGAACTACTTGATGGCTATTATGATTGAGGTCCGTGGTGCCTGACTGTATGTTCTAATGATCGTCAATGCACATACATGCCGGAGCAGTAAACAACCAGCTGAATGAATTACTGTGGAGCTTCAGACTGAAATGTTACAGTACTTTTAATATGTGCAGTGTTTTCATTTCTGTCTAGAAACATTGCACCTGAAATGATAAGGCATGAATTAGATTAAGTAGGCCTTGTGACAACACTGATTTAGTGTTGTGCAAGTTAATATATTGGTTTAATTTTGGGTTTAGCAGCAAAGGTTTACTAGAGATCAAGGACTGAAATTGTTGTTTTTTGTTCTTGCTCTTTGGCAGATCGACTCTCAGTCAGAAGACTGAAACAGATAATACTGATTCCCTTGAATCCCCTGTCCCCTCAGTCATCCAGAACTCTCTTCCTACTTCTATTTTTCCCCCTGAAGCATCATCTTCTAGTGATCCTTTTGAGTCTTTCGATATGTTTTCTAACCTCCACTCTTCTATGGCACCTCCTAAACCCCAGAGAACCTTTTCAGACTCGTCAACAGGCAGCACGGAAAACACCAATAGCTTGTCTGAGAAAAGGCGCAGAGCCCCACAGTCGCCTAGCTATCCTGGGGATCCGTTCAAAAATGAAAAGCACCACCCAAAACATGGAGTACAGGTTAATTCGCCAACCTCCGAGAAGATTGAACGACCTTCACTTCCTCTTCCTGACTATGAAGCTCTTTTTCCCAAGAAGAGACATGGTGTAATGACCAACACCCGTTGGGAACACGTCATTGCTGAAGTGAACCAGAGAAAGATGACTTTTCAAGACAGTAAAAAAGAAATGAGCGTAGATGGTCCTGGTGAGCCCATCTCAAATAAATCTTCAATTTTAAAGGAAAGGAATACATCAATCCTCGACCAGCATCCCAGAGATTATCAGGTGGTGTCCTCTGCCTCCACAAAGGGAATGGAGCCTAAGCCGCCTCTAATTCCACCGAAACCAGCTAATTTGGCAACATCAAAACAGCACCTTGAGGTTAATTCTGAGCAAGGCCGTACCCACGAACGATTATATTCTGTACATGGTGAAAAGACCAAAACAGGTTTGGAAAGAAACCCAGGACCATCGGTCCAGAGTCCAGAAGACGCACAGATGAATGTAAAGGGAACTTTAAACCCCATTCCTGACCTCACACTTGATCACATCTCCATGCCAAAAAAGGAAAAACCAACACCAACAGCCAGGAGTGCAAAAAAGTCAACTTCACCAGCAGATCAAAGCTGTGATATTGATACTACAGGGTTGCCTCTAGCCAAACCTAGGCAAGGAGCTCCAAGTAAAGAACCTGTCCGACAGGTTCAACCCGAGCGAAGTATGCTCGCTTTTACATCCTCAGCAAGTTCTCAAGCAGAAAGAAAAAACACAGGTTCTGTGACGACTAAGAGTTTGTGGGAGGATGTAGCCTTTGAAGAAGGAAAGCTTAACCCTGTAAATAATACCGATAAAACTGTTAATGTGGCAAAAGAACAACCCTTTACAAATGTCACAAGTGCTCTCGAGAAACAAATGACTGAAGTTGACCCTTTCCCGAGTGCCGAGTTAATCTCTCAAGATCCGTGGGCTTTACCACAAGAGAACATGGATCAAGATGACTTTTTCACTGGTGGTCTGAAGAAAGGAAAAAAGCTTGAAGATCCGAGATTATCCTCCGATGACTTTGATAACATCTTTGGATCTGTTGCATCTAAGAATGAAATGGATCCATTCTTTGTACCCAAAGACGAAGCAAGTATGTTCTTTGAATCTGTGGGCTCTAAAGATGAAACGGATATGAAAAAATCGCATAACTCGAGCCCTTCCCCCCAGAAGGTATATTCACAAAAGAAAAAGCTAGCACCTAAGCCCCCTGAGAAGCCTGTAATAAAAGATTCATTCCTTCAAGAGGCTGATGATGTTGAAATAACTGTTTCTAGTCTTGCTGGCCCAAAGGGTGGTGAAACTACAACAGCCACCTCATTGTCTTCAGCTTTTCCAGAACTCCTGTCTGGAAGTGCATCTGGGGGCAAAAGCACACTCTGTGCCTGGATTTCACCCTCTGAGGTTCAGTCAGGCACATCACATAGCAGTGGAAGTGGTGGGGTATTGACCTCTCGCAGGTGAGAATAACCTACAACTCCCCAACACCACTCTTCCTTTTAAAAAGCAACTACTACTAAACTTTGGAATCCCCTTGGCCTTCTTATTTCCAAGGTGTCTCTCTCTCTTCATACGTTTCTTCTGTCTTTTTGTGGCTATCCTGATTGATTGCAGCTTGTCCAGAAAGAAGCAACAGGCTTATCCAGTCGGTTTGAGACTAAAGATTGGTTTCTAAGACCTCGACTAAGCCTGGTTCAGAATACGTATTCATTCCAGGACTAGTCTTAATGTGTCCAAAAACTACATTAGCCGATTTATTCCGAATGCTGTTGGGTTGATGGATCTTTTGGTTGCCCATATCCTGCATCTGATCTACACATGGATTCGTGGTGTCTGTATAATATTAACAATATAATAAATCTCTGATTTGAACGAGAACTTTGTGTTTGAATCTCTCGGGCAAATTTGGTGGGCTTAATTGTTCCATGTTAGTCTCTTAATGGTGGGAGAACTAACTCCTTTCTTGTGTTTTTGCTCTTCCTCAGATTACTTTCCTTGGTTACCTCTTGTATTGAACTGTAATTCGACTCTGTTTTTGTTCATGTTTTTGTTTACACTAACTTAAATGTTTAAAGTAACGATTCCAAGCTGCACTCTGACATATTTGTATATGTATTTATAGATGTATCTTTTTTTCTACATATATGGAATTATTTGGTAGTTCTTGATATTTTCATCACTAAAGTCCACTTCTGTTTTTTTTTTCTTAGACCACACCCAGTGAAACCTTTGAGTCCCTATGAAAGTCAGTCTCCTGGTAGTATTTCCATGGGAAAAGATTTGAAGATTCAAACCATCCGCGAAGTGGCTGAAAAATCAAAGGTGTGCTTATTTGTAGGAACCCCCCCCCCCCCCCCCCATTAATTATATAAATAAATTTGCAGACATACTTGGGCCCTGTTCTTCATATGGTTGCATAACAAAGACGATTTATGCTAGATCTTTTAATTGTGATGATTCCAAACAGGTTAATTTGGCTCACTGACTGCATATACTGCATAGCCAAATCAACGACTGGATTTTTAAATGGTCTATGTGCTTATTATTATCGTGTCTTTCAATGATGTTCCTCATGAAGGAATGGAACAGCCACAGCTAGAACAGGTTTCACTTACAGAGAAGGTTTCTAAATGAACGCGCTAATCTAATTTATGCTGAACAAGCCTGTCCTTAATAATTCACGAGTTTACGGACTCGTGTTGGCAGTGAGTACGACATGGAAAATTACAAGATCTTTGTCAAATCGTCCACAATCCAAATCCGACTCCATAAATCGCGTATGAAAAGCTGGGCCCCAGTGTATCTGCTTCCTGTTAATGTTTATTGCTTACGTTAAGCACTCAAACCTTACCCCATTTCTTATATGATCTCATACGTATCGTCCTTTCTCCAGCCCGTAGAGAGCGGACCATACACCCAGCTCACTCAGGAAGAGTTGATCACCCTGGTGGTGAAGCAGCAAACTGAGCTATCCAAAAAGGATGAGAAGATCGTTGAGCTGGAAGAATACATCGATAATCTGCTGGTCCGCATCATCGACGAAAAACCCAGCATCCTGTTGGCAATGAACTCCAAGGTTTAGGGAGGAAGAAGTTCTTCACTGTGACACTATGAGGTGGAAGATAACCAAACCTACTATCTATACAACATTGCAATACAATGTTTTGATGAGATGAGATGAGATGAGATGAGATGAGCTTCCTAGGAACCAAAACCTTCCAAAATGATAACTTTTTTTTGTTATAGAGACAGATTATACTCTATGGTTTCACATTCAGGCTTTTTAGTTTGATTTGGTTGAGCTTTTTCAGACAGGTGAAAGAGTGTAAAATGAGTGAAGTAGGACATCTGTTGCTCTGGACTAATATCTGTCGAGTCTGAAGATGAAACCAAGGAAGGTTTTTTTTTTTTTTTTTTTTTTTTTTTTTTTCCCACTATTCATAAAGCGGTGACATGAAGGATTAACAATTTTATGGTGGAATTATTTGTTAGTGTGTTTGTTTTATTGTTCTACAAAGCACATATTCAATAATGGACAGATGAAAAAATTTGTTTGGATTCATTGTAGCATTATATTGATCACTGGATGATTATATATGGTTTTTTTTTTTTTTTTACCCCAACACTGAACTACATTTGACTGGTGTTTGGGTTGTTTAATATTACAGTGGTGTCACAGAATCAGCACCCCACCTCCCTCCGCCCCCAAAAATATCATTTTGGAAAGAGTGTGTGTGTGTGTGTGTGTGTGTGTGTGTGTGTGTGATTTTGATTATTGTACTTCATGATGAAATGAGTATGATATTTGTTGCCCCTTCACACCATTAACACTGGATCTTCTATCATCTGACCTTTGCCTGACCCAGCTATAGGTTGTACTCCTTGTCAGCTGAAGATTAGAATTAGTTCAGTAACTTCAAACCTGCCCAAAACGTACACGATGGAATTTCCCCAGTTGTTACGTGATTTCATTCGTGCTAGAAGATATTATCGCATTAATTGTTCATTGTTATTTATTGTCTTGGCTGCTGTCTTCAAGAGTTTTAAAGAGATTTTTAACCCATCTCTGCTGTATTAAAATAAATATTTTCCTAACTATATAGTGTACTAATATTGCAACTCTCAGCCCATGTTATGGTACTATGACATCACTGCTATATAACACTATGTCCATGTTTATCAGTCCGACCTGATCATGGTTGAGCTATACTAGTGTTCTAGCAATTCCTGATTGATGCTTTAAGATCAACTGCAATAAGACTATCATTTATTTTGTATACATACCTGTGCCTTCTTGTGTCCTTATATGTGTGACAATTTCTTTCTACATTCCAATGATCAAATATATTTTGGATAAAGTAAGTATATTGTTCAATAGATACTTTTTTTTTATGGTTATTGAGACAAAATAGCTAAATGTCAATTTTATTCCGCTCTATAAAAGTGAATAAAACTATTTATACCGTTTGCCTGTTGAATTCTTGATTCTGGAAAAGTATTTATTTATTTTAGTTTTTACAGATATTCCACAATTTTAAGCACAACTGTAAAAGAATAAAAAGCGTAAGTAGACACTTTACGACATGCTCTTATTGGAAAGTGATCTTCAGGGTTTATCAAGTATGCTGCCCTGCCTACTGATGTTCTTATAACACCATGCTTTCTCTCTTAATAATCAGATTCTCTGACATTGGTATTTGTTAGAGTCCTAGACCGGAGTATGTATCTTTTGTACTTAAGGGATGACGCCTTCACCCGTAGTGATGCGAATCGGTGACACGGAATCCATTCCAAGCCCTGTCTAAAGTGTTACACAACTACGTTCCACTAACTGGCTTAAAAATAAGTGCAAGACGATAGTTACAGTATAAGAAGAGACCCACTTTCTGTACTTATAGTTGTTCTTGTTTTTCCCTTTACCATTGTTGTGTCAGCGTTGTAGAAGGAATTTAAACCCGAGTCACTTGAGGAAACGGTGTCTACTGTTGTCTTAAAGATGGCCAGAGGTTTTTCTGGTAGATTTTAGACAGAGGGTATTATCAAACCCATCCTCTAGATGGTGACATCAGTCCGTTTTCTACAGCGGTTCTCTGTTCTTTTCAGTGTAACTGATTGCAATGATGATCACACAACATTGCTGTTCATTATGACTGAACATTTCACCTTCAGTAGAATGTATCAGGGTTATTCATCTCATGCTTCTTGCATTACATAATATTGTACTCATATTTTACAATATATAACGACAAGGGTTGGGTGGGTTAGGACCTTTAAAGCCGTTAAGAGAAGGAAGGAAGAAAAGAAAAAAGTACAAAAGGGGAAGAAAGCAAAGAGAGAGAGAGAGAGAGAGAGAGAGAGAGAGAGAATGCACATCAAAAGTAAATTAAGAAAAAGAAGTAGAGATATTGATTTTTTTTTTTATAACCGATATGATACGATTATTTGCCTGATAATCGATATGCAGAACCGATATTTATTTATTGTTTTATTTCTGTTTTTGACACAGTGAACTGAACAAATCGTTTTATTTATAACAATTTTGCCAATTTTACTTCCTCCTTGATTACAAAACAAAACTCTTAGGCCTATTTATACACCAATAAATAGAGGAGTCTGAAAGAGTGCAAAAATAAAAATAAAATAAAGTGTGCTGTAACTAAAGTCTCTTTTTTTCAATAAAAGCTTCGATGAGATAAACGGATTACGTGCCTCCATGAGTTTGTCTCTATTTCTTAGCGCCACGCTGCTTAAACTACATATCAAGCGTTTATATAAGACATCTAATTTGTACATTAATGGCTGTTATAAAGCAGGCATACTTTACCTTACTTGACCTGCAATTATGGTCATGCATGCGATTCTCAAAATGGCCACAAGATGGCGCAATTTGCAAAACCGATATCCGATTATGGAAAACTGCTATATCGGTCTAACCGATTATCGGTCGATCTCTAAAGAGAGGAGAAAAAGAAATAGTATGCACATGTGCAAGCACTAATCAACAAATCAAATAAAATTTGGCTTGATTGAAAAAGAAATCTATCTATCTATCTATATGTATATACATACACACAAATGTACATAGATACACATACTGTACACACATACACTTAAACATAGGCTTAGGCACTTTACTGTAGCCTCTTTCTCTGTACGTTTTAAATATTAGTGGCTGACGATTCTAAAAACCTGCGTAGATAATAGGACCTGGAGTTAAATCTATTGAAAATGATTGCCCTCTCAGGGTGATGAGAGTTCCTCCTGCAATTGAAATCATGGCCTAACGGTGAACCTGGAGAGTTACCATCCAGCAGTTTTTGCTGATTTCCTGCTGTTACACTCCAGATTCAAATCAGTTATGATCAGGTGAGGTTGGGATACTTAGATGACTGTAATGAACTGATTTTCAGTCCAGTACACTGAGACCTGGTGATTAACATCTGCAGTGCAAACTATTCTCAAGTGATCCAGGCTGTACCCTACACAGTGAGGTTCAAATCTAAGCCATTTTATAAAAAAAAATAAAAATTTGAGAAAAACAAATCCTTCATACATTTTGCACAAAGCACAAAACTAAGGTGGGTCTCGTATAAAACTGTACCGAGATGTGCCTTTCAGTACTAATTCTCATTCCTTGCTGTTTTAATGACTTGGCCTAACGGTATTCTTTCTAGTGTAGTAACTTATGATCCGGTGGAGTATTTTTTTTTCTTCATATGTATGTTTATTTGCGCTGTGTTCCGTATGAGACCGTATCGCTTATATATAGTTATACGTCTTAGTATGTCCTCACAGTAGGACAGTATTACTGTAATACTTTACCCTTTTATATAGCTGCTATGCTATTTGAAAGGAAAACTCGATTCTGTGGCTAGTTTGTTGCTTGGTGCTGTGTTTTCATTATTCCTGTGCGAAGTTAGTGGGTATGCCATGTCGATGCCACATTTATAGCGCAGTTCCAATGCTGATTAATATGAGAAATAAAAAATTTGAATGATTTCAAACCTGAGTAAAGATCAGCTAAAAGAGCAAGAGCTTCTTTTCTCCCTCACAATTTTCCACCAACATACAGTGTCATATTAATGAGAAATACAGCGTAGGTCGAGTGCAAGGTTGCGGCAGAGACTAGAGATTTAAGAGTCGACGAGCGCGATGCCGTTGATGGTGGTATTAGCATGGAAGCTTTGGAAGCTGATTTGTTTGAGAAGAGTGTACAGATGAAGAGGTGAGAGAGCTGGACAGTCTGAAGTACTAAAGCGCCGCTGCATTGCTCTGTTTCAGTAGAGACAAAGCGAGAGCTAAATCCCACTGGCAGCACTTTCAATGGTTAGTCAAGCGAATGTAGGAAACTGTTCACCAAAATGAAGATACAGTATACCAAGGAAAGAAGTTTAAAGGAAAATTTCAGGATTTTATTACAAAAATAAATATTGGACCCCATTGATGTTAATTATTAAGGTTGTTCAGGGTGAATTTTTCCTTTAATGTAACATAATGTAAGTGTTTTAGGCCAGAGAAAGCTCATGGCTCTAGAGAAACAAAATTCTATTTGTGCTTCCTTTTCTGTCTTATCTTGATATTAATGCCCATGGTTTGGAATGGGACGTTCAACAAGCACAGAGGTGTGCGATGGTCAGGTGTCCTGATAGTTTTGGCCTTTTAATGTATTTCTTTTCTATTCCTGCTGTGAGCACACTCATTACAGTAACACAGGGCAGTAGAAAATGTATTATTATTATTTAGCACAGGTGAGTTGTTATATAACAGTTTAATCCTCTCCACATGACATAAATTTCCAATGACATTTACTCCAATTACAGTGCCCTCCACTATTATTGGCACCCTTGGTAATTATGAGCAAAGAAGGCTGTGAAAAATTGCCTTTATTGTTGAACCTTTTGATCTTTTGTTCAAAAAAATTCACAAAAATACGCTGCTCTTTAAAAAAATCTAACTATAAGTGTGCAACAATTATTTGCACCCTTTTAGTCAATACTTTGTGCTACCTCCCTTAGCCAAGATAACAGCTCTGAGTCTTCTCCTATAATGCCTGATGAGGTTGGAGAATACATGGCAAGGGATCTGAGACCATTCCTCCATACAGAATCTCTCCAGATCCTTCAAAATTTGAGGTCCACCCTGGTGGACTCTCCTGTTCAGTTCACCCCACAGGTTTTCTATGGGTTTCTTAGCAGCGCCCCGTGGCTATCTCTCTGTGTGAACCAAAACCACCTCTGGTGTTTATTGCCAAAAAGCTCTATTTTGGTTTCATCTGACCATAGAACCTGATCCCATTTGAAATTCCAGTAGTGTCTGGCAAACTGAAGATGCTTGAGTTTGTTTTTGGATGAGAGTAGAGGCTTTTTTTTCTTGAAACCCTTCCAAACAACTTGTGGTGATGTAGGTGACTTCGGATTGTAGTTTTGGAGACTTTCTGACCCCAAGACACAACTAACTTCTGCAATTCTCCATCTGTGATCCGTGGAGATTTTTTGTCCACTCGAACCATCCTCTTCACAGTGCGTTGAGACGATATAGACACACGTCCAATTCCAGGTTGATTCATAACATTTCCAGTTGACTGGAACTTCTTAATTATTGCCCTGATGGTGGAAATTGGCATTTTCAATGCTTGTGCTATTTTCTTATAGCCCCTCCCCTTTTTATGAACCTCAACAACCTTTTGCCGCACATCACAGCTATATTCCTTGGTCTTACCCATTGTTATGACTAAGGGAATTTGGCCTATGTGTTACCTCATATTTATAACCCTGTGAAACAGGAAGTCATGGTTGAACAATTTCCCGTTCCTAGTCACCCAGGTGTACTAAAAAAAAAGGAAAAGGTTTTTTTTTGATAAACCTGCATTGTGTTTGCAATTGTTTGATATCCATGAGAGCAGAGTATTTTTGTGAATTTTTTGAACAAAAGACCTAAAGGTTAAACAATAAAGACAATTTTTCCCGACCTTCTTTGCTCATATTTACCAAGGGGGCCAATGTGAAAATGGCCAAAAACCCTCATTGTCAGTTTTGAAAGTTCTGGATTCTGGATGATTAAATTGTTAATAGTGATTTTTTTTTTACGTGGTAAATCACGAGCAGGGAAAATTCAGTATCGCACAAGCCTATTATTGAGCTGAAATCATATGAATGTGGATTCACCAGAGTAATGTGAAGAACGTGTGTTCATGCACTCTTTCGCACGATGAACTTGGGAAAAGAAAACAAAATAACCATGTGCAGCAATCCTCAAGTACTTTGCTTGAGGAAACAGTGGCATGTGAGGAAATTTAATTTCCTTCAGTTTTTATTTAATTACATTTGTTATCGGACATTTTCACCAAAGTCATTAACATTGAGACAGAACACAATCCAAAGCTGAGCAGCTGAGGTTTAAGGGTCTTGCTCAAGGGCATAGCAGTGGCAGTCTCATTATCATTCCTGATATGTGAACTTATAATATTGCAAATGCTTGCTCAGAACCTTAACCCCTAAGCCTCTGAGCAATTTAATCGCTTTAAAAACTCCACAATGTGACAAAATACAAAATACGTTTAAAAAAAAAAAATGTATTTATACTTTACATATGTGTAATCATGTTTGCATCTGATGAAGACCTACCATTTTATTTCATTCATAGGAATAACCCCATGATAATCATTCATTTGTACTTGAAAGAATATTCCTTTGACCCAGGCCTTCTTCTTTAATTGTATAGTAACACAACGGGAAAATATTTGCAAAAATGTCCAATATATTGTACATCCATCTCAACTGCTAGCAATACAAGCAGCTCTAGAATTATTAGCACCCTGAAACTGGGCAAAAGTGATTATCCCTCCCTCCATCCATTTTCCTTGACGCGTATCCTACACGGGTTCACTGGGAAGCTTGGAGCCTATCTCAAGGAACTTGGAGCACAAGGCCCTGGAATGCCAACCCATCCCAGGGCCCAATCACACGTACCTTCACACATCCATTCACACACATGGACAGTTGAGAAATGCACTTCGGCCTGGAACGCATGCTGCAAAAGCAATATTTGAAATGTTTTTGAGAAATTACTTACCTAACCTTTAACAATATCATTTCCATTAAAAACAAAAAACAAAAAACAATTGACACCAATAAGGAAAATTTATAATAAATGCAAATTGTCAGGCTTGAAACGAATCCTAAAAAAAATTCTAACCTTTAAATTGCATTTATTACCTAGAAACATGTCATCATGTGGAAGCCATAGTTTAAAATACCATCAGTGCAGTCTGGCCCATAATAACATGCTTCAAATGTCTGAAACAATTCAGTGTTTTGTCAGGAATTGAATGCATGATCATACTGGCCTCTTGCACGAGAAGGAGGATGGTGACAGAAAGAAAAGAGGGCTCACATATATACGACTCAAAATTACACTGTGTAGTCAATTCTTGGGGTTGTCATATTTCAGTACCTGCTACTGCTCACCATATCCATAAGATCAAGCTGTCTGGAGGGGTTCCTCCTGAGAGAATGCTGCATAATCCAGTTCATGACCTTCACCAAAATCAAACATGTCCATGAACACCATCGGCAGAAAAATGTTTCTGTATAAAAAGTCTGCAGCTCAGCTTACAGTGTTGACATCTTCTCATAATGTCCCAAGTACAGAAAAGGCAACAGAAAAGTGTTCACCCTACTATCAAGTCGATCATGAGTTTGAATCCAGGTGATGCCACAGCCATTCAGAGGCCACGAGCAAAGGGAGCAAAATTGGAAGGGATGGCATACTCTCTTTCCCCTGCACACACGGTAGTGCTAGCCAGAATAGGGCATCTGCATGCTCATGTATGTAGAAGAGGGCAAATAATGCTTTCTTCATGTCTCTCAACGGAGCACGTTACCCTTCACCCTCACCCAGTTGGTGGCTGTCATATGATCTGTCTGGGAATTGGCAGTTGACCAAATTCAGGAGAAAAATGGGGAGGGGGGGGGTGATTATTTAAGGTACATTGTACTGTAATTAGATTTAGCTTAGGTACATGCACCTTTTTTCATTAAAAGGTACAAAAGGTGTACCACCCCAGTAACAAGGAAAGGTACAATTTAGTACCATTTATCCCCCTGAGAGAGGAAAAAAAAGCATTGAAAAAGGCAATTTCACAGTCAGTGTTAGTAACTGCTTTACATAGCTGAAAGTGTATCAAAGTGCATGATGGATCCAAGTCATAAACATGTAGAGTGCTCAACCCCCCCCCCCCAACTCAGCCTGCAATGAGGACTGTTTTTAATTTACATTGTTCTCATCATGCTGTCTCTGAGTCCCTGACCTTATTATTCAAGTTCCCCTCTCTTATGTGGATTCTTCTGCTTCGCCCCTATGGCACATAATAAAAAAAAAAAATACTTCTCTCATGGTTGGATTGAGTGGGGATCAAAAAAATAAATAAAAAATCAGGGACGAGCAACTGAATAAATCACCATGGCAACATTTCCTTTCCTTTTCTGTCTTCTTGTTGCCTCTTATTTTCGTGTTGTGGTCATGCCAGGCATCTGTTAACGTGCTCAGACAGCACGATAGGCTGTAGACCGTGTTGATCCTTCAGCCGGCCCTTTTAGATTCATGCTGTGGATATTGGACTTGGCGGCTCGTCTGATCTTACTATTGGAGACCAAAAGCAAAGGTAGACATATCTTGCAAGTAGAAATAACACACGTAATGATACAGTGATAACACCAGGGCTTAGATGTGTCATTTGGATTGCTTGAAGTGATGCTGACATCTAACAACCAAATTCTGATCGAACTGTGTGGCCCAAGAAGGTTTTTGAATACCATTACTGTTCTATTACTTAAATAAATAAATGTTTATTTATTGTACTTTCATTTCTCAAGCGAAGTCTACCACATCCACTGCATCTTAAGCACTTTCTTGGGTTCAGCTAGGAAAAAGAACATGTGCTAATTAGTCTAGATGGATGCTGCTTCACAAAAGTGATTGAATCAGACAAAAAAAGAGAAAATGGTTGTATCTTATTTTTTCCATTTTATCCCCAGAATGTTCTGTTATGAAATTGCAGTCATATAACTGCTCTTTTCTGAAGTCTTCTGACAAAGCAGCAGTGACATTAACAGACATTCAAGAAAGTACAGTATATATCTGCGCATTGTTTATTAATGCCACATTGCACTTCACATCTATTTGTACAGCACTTTAATGTCGGAATTAAATACAGAGATCACAAGACGTATCTGATTGGTACCTTACTGATATAGCCATTCACGTCCTACAGCATTCAAAACAAACAAAAAGCTACTTTGTGATTGTTTTCAGCTCTGTAGAATATTCAGTAGAGACATCCCATTGTCTGTAATCTCTATGAAAATCAGGTCATGACCTTAGTATTATAAGCATCATTCATTCATAACCCAAGTTGAACCCAGGTCACATGGTCAAATAAATAAATATAGTAAATAAATGTCATGTCTCAGTCTTCATATACAAGTGAGCAGTGATGTTTTGGATGAAAATGAAAAGGCCTTATTTGCCACATCTAGACAGATCAAGCATAATAATTATTTATAACAATAATTATAATAATAATGATTCATATTATGTAAATCAGTGAGAATTACTAAAAATCATTAACAGTTAACCAAATAAGTTCCAAGACTAACAAACAAAAAACATTTATTTAACTGATGCTCCTAATGTTCTTTGGAACACTATTCCACAGTTTAGGCGTCAAGGAAATGAATGTCTACTAGAAGTTGAATGAGTGTGATGCAATGCAAAAATGCGATGATGTGCGTCGTAGAAATGTACGATTTACATCCTGGAAATCAGCATTCTATTGATTATGCATGCATCTATTGCAAATGTACTGTTGGAACACCAGGGATCCAAATCTGCACAAGGTATGTAGAGCATGTAGAATGATAGCTCCAGATCACAATAGGTTATACGGTTACACAACCACATTATAATCATTAAAAAGAGCTCTTTGGCAGCTTTAAATTGACACCAACCCCATGCCGCTTCAGAAATAATAATAAAAAAAGGAGTTTTCTCCTTATCTCCTTATCCTTATCGTCAGTGAAATTTTGTTCAAAATATTCGATAGAATTGAATCGTGACGCCAGTATCATGAATCAAATTGAACCGTGGCCAGAGTGTATTGTAACACGCCTAATGTCTTCATTACATTCAACACAGTGTTAAGGCAGACTCAGAATTCATTCTACAGCTTTCACTCCAAACTTCCTAAAAGGCACACTTCCCCATGATTTTCTCTAATGATTACAAATACTTTTAAAATTCTCTTCCAGCATACCAAGTCTTGGAACAGTTTCAAGGTAGAATTTGTTATCAGAGGGTGATAAGTTTTGATTGTGAGCTTGCAAGGTTCACAGTAGCATTAATAGAAAGGTTTGGGTGTGGAAAATCTGGTAGAAATACACTTTTGGCCATGTTACCAACAGACATGTCTTGTGTCTCAAAACACTGCCCAAACCTTGCCTGTAACCACTCCAGCTTTTCTTGCTGGTGGCATTAACTCCCTCGGGTTGGTTTCATCGGTTTCATTGTTTGTCAGAGCACCACGCTGGCAGTGGTACAGTTGTTGGCAGGTATCCCGATGCCAATGCGTCTGTGGCATGTGAACATCTTTCGCAGTTCTGCTCGGAAGCGATCGTGCAGCCACGCATACAAAAAGGGGTTGCAGCAAGACGAGCTCATGGCACACAGGTGGCACAGCAGCTGGATGAGCAGAAAATAGCGCTTGTCAATCAAGTCTATATCGATGTCCCGGAGGACATTGAAGACACTAATGGGCAACCAGCAGACTGCAAACGCTGCCACCACCAGCGTCACTAGACGGAAGGTTTTGCGTTTTCGCGCCCGCTGTGCCTCTGCCTGACTCTGCGTGTGGTGTCCGGGCACCACGCAGTTGCGGAGCTTGACAGATATGCGCAGGTATGAGATGCAAAGTGCTGAGAGTGGGAGGACATAGGTGATGAAGAGTGTGCTGTAAGCATAGGCCAGGCGCTCGCGCTCCTGGCCCATCCAGAACTCCTCACAAATGGTGAAGCCTTCATCTCTGAACTCTACATGGTAAGTGTGGGCCACAGCTGGAGCCACCAGGCCACAGGAAAGGATCCAGATGCCAGAAAGTAGGTAAGCACAGGCCAGGACTGAGATGCGTTTCTTCAGAGGGTGTACGGTAGCGTAGTATCTAAAGGGCAATAGAAAAGTTTGGACAGTTTTACTAAAAATCATGCAGGTACGAATGCCAAAATACTTCCCATCTCTAGTTAGTTTACATAAATTTAAATGTACAGTTAATGGGAGACAAATTACCTGATAATTCCTCCGTCCGGTTAATAAACAGTTTGATGAGCCTAAAATTTCACTAATATTTTAGATATTTGTGCTATCTCTCTTTTATTCCCAGTTGAGTTATTTGCTTTTTCTTGACCATTTATTTCTCAAGTGGAGTGTACACACACAAGTACACAAATTACACAGATTTTTGGACCATTTCAGGTCCAGACATGATATTCCTCACTCTTATTATTAATGAATAATAACATGGGATGGAATTACATGAGTTTTAAAAGTATTTTACTGTAAATACTCTTTTTAAAAAGGGTTTTCTTGCATGATCTGCTTGTTTCATATCCCCACACCCCAACATTTCAATAGGATTGAAATCCGGACTTTGACTAGGCCATTCCATAACCCTCCATTTTTTCTTTTTGAGTCATTCTTTGGTGGATATGCTAGTGTGCTTAGGATCATTATCCTGTTGAAAGGCCCAGTTTCGGTTCAACTTCAACTTTTGGACAGATGGCCTCACATTATCTTCAACCACTCTTTGACATGACGCAGAATTCATAGTTGAATCAACGAGTGCAAGCTGTCCAGTCCCTGAGGCATCGAAGCAACCCCAAACCATAACATTTCCACCGCCGTGCTTCACAGTCGGTATGAGGTGCTTCTTCTGAAAAGCTGTCTTTGGTCTGTGCCAAACATGTCTGCTGTTACTATCGCCAAACAGCTCTATCTTTGATTCCTCTGTCCTGAACACATTATTCCAAAAGGCCTGGTCTTTGCCTATATGTCTGTATCGCTGTCTGTATATGGATTTATACCTGAAGTGGGCTTGCCCTAAACTGGAAGTTTATTCCCCACACACATCCT
The DNA here is from genome assembly GCF_023375685.1 of Ictalurus furcatus. Taxonomy (NCBI): domain Eukaryota; kingdom Metazoa; phylum Chordata; class Actinopteri; order Siluriformes; family Ictaluridae; genus Ictalurus; species Ictalurus furcatus. Next base: position 5,751,605 of record NC_071259.1, read on the forward strand.
AACACTATCACCCCAGAAACACTGAAAACACTGGAAAAAGAAGGTAGAAATATTGAGACTGAGATGCAGTTATTATTTTGCATCCACCCATGTTATCCCAAAATATACACAAACTAGTAGCCTAGTTTAAACAATTGTGACTCTGACCAGGCAGTTACCAAGGATGCTGTAAATGCATCGTATAGGGCTGTTGGTGAACATGGTCTGTTTTTGAACATATCTCACCACTAACTCAAGCCTGCATGAAGGTGAAAACCATCCTTTTTTTGTCTAGTCTCAACATGGTGCCCTGTGAACCATTCCAGAAAGCTTAAAAAGAATAGTGTGTCTCCTATTTGTATCTGTATTTATATCCATATTATCTAATTATTCCAAGTAATGTATTTGGTTACACCCATAGTACTTGGAATAAAAATAATACCCTTAGAAGATGTCTGAAGGTTTCCGACATGCTCAGGAGGTTGGAGTATGTGCTGAGTTTGAAATGTTCCCAACACTTGTGAATGTAGGAAACCTTCAGATATTTTCCAGCGACTATATTGTATTTTTACTATACTGTAAGCACAGACCATTTCTTTTTGAGAGATGACTACACTTTAAATGTCAATTGACCTAAAAACTGCATTTATGAAAATGGACAAGGAGACCTTGAGATCCAGATACTTATTAAAGACAGCCTCCCAAGTTTTAACCTCTTTTAAAGTAAAAAAATAAAATTTATATATATCAGCAAAGCATATACTGAATGGCTATTCTGATTATGAAAAATGAAGACACTAAAATCTTTATTGAAGGGACTGGCTATTTTTAGCATTTGCATGACTATTCCCTTTCAAGGCTATTCCCTTTCTCGTTTCCTCTGATTCATCTAAAAGATAAATAACAATTCCCACTTACCTGTCCACACCAATTGCTGTCAATGTGAACACCGACACGTACACAGTCACTGGCTGAATGAGGAACACCAGATAGCACATGAATTTTCCAAACACCCAACCTTGAGGGTTAAAGGCGTACGCCAAGGTGAATGGCACACAGGTGGCACACATCAGCATGTCCGAGAAGGCCAGGTTCCCGATGAAGAAATTAGTCACGTTGTGCATCTTCCTGGTCAGACAAATGACATAGAGCAGTAAATAGTTCCCAAAAACTCCCACTAGTACCACCAGTGTATAGCAAGGAATGATAAGGAGTTTGAAAGATTGTAGCAGCTCCACCCCAACGAACTGAGGACTGCGTTTTGCAGAGCCGTTTGCTGACTGCACCGCCACCTCATATATCCGACCCACGCTGGAGTTCTCGGTGGTGATGTTGCCAAAGAAGCAAGAGGTCATAGGTTCAGTTGGCCAACCACTGCCACTGGCCTCCATGCTTGAAAGCTGGCAGGCAGATTCACCGACCTGGAGTTGGAGAGAAAGGAATTTGCTTGTTTAGCTACCAAAGTTTTTAACCAAAACTTTAAAACCCAAGAGCATGGATGTCAGTTTCATAAATCACAGATGGCTCTGGAAAACTACCAGAGGAATTACCAGCAGTTGGCTGTGTCCTGAGTGGGCGAGTGGTGTTGAGTGCTAATGCAGTTTGTGCCAAACGGATGCATGGATTTCACCATTTTATTACATTTTTTGAACAGATGCCAAAAAAATATGTGCAAATACGCATTTGGAATGCACTGATATGGTTTTAAGATGCAGCAGCTTACATTGTTGTGTTACTCTTTTTAGTCTTAGTTGTACAAATCATCAGCTTACCATCAGTAACAGATGGTAAGATTCTGAAAGATGTCAGAAAAACTCATGTTTGTTAGTCACAGTTAGATATATAACATGCTCAACAGTGGTGAACAAAAACATGTCCTACGATGACGTCAGCATACACTGAAGTCGTTTGACTCATGGATATGTCCTTTACAGTGATGCATATTTGCATGTACGCTAGTTTGGTTTGTAATGCAAATGGCCAGCTCATTCTCTCCTGCTCTAATTCTACAAACTGAGCAAATGACTGACAAATGAAGTGACTATCCAATCTCTTGGGCAAAACCATACGGCAGTTAATGATGGTGTTTTCTCCATTAGTGACTTCAATTGTGTTTATTAGTATTAGCAAAGAACTAGGGAAGCTTAATCTGCTTAATCAGAATTTCTTATTTGCAAGATATTGTTTGTTTTCAGCTCATAAACACTCATTTTAAGGGCGAGTGTTTATCCAGTATTTGATCCTGCTGAAAAGTGTTCTTTAGAAAAGTGCTGTCAAGTAATGCTTGTACAACTTTAACTCAGTGTTTAAGAACGATTAAGAACACAATAATGGTGGTATTTGGTTTTGCCTACTTAAGGGAACACTTATAAACACTTTCCTGCCTGCTGGTATAGGAAAATAGTCCTGGGGTGGTGCAATGTGGCCTGATGCAATGCAGAACTACCGCTACCAGACTAAATTTTGGATTGTTGTCCAATAATGCAAGTCCCAAATTGTTTTACTTCTCTTATACCACGGACATTTGCCAAAAATGATCATTTTCTGTTATTGATAAAGAAATGACATCATGCTTTTTATCCATTTATAGATAATGTCATATCACAGCAAACCAGTGACTACATTTCCCATCCTGCACTGCGAGCCTACAAACATGGCCGCCATGGACAGCAATTCCCAGAACACTCATTTATTCTAATCACGCACTGCATCTAATCTCACACACAATCACACTATAGTTTAAAAGGACTTTCGAGGCATTCACTCTTCGCGAAGTATTAGTGTTATCACTGTACCAAGCGTTCCTTGTTTTGTTTCATGGTTCTTGATCTGTTTCTTGTTCTCGATTATAGCCTCACCCAGTTTATACCTGTTTGCCAATCGCCTGACCCTTTGCCTGTTTCTTGACCTCGCTATTGTCTCGTGTTTTGGAGTTGTCTGCCTGTATCTCTCTCATTAAACTCTTATCTGCATTTGCATCCGTCCTAACCTTCATTACAAGGAATACGTGACAGATAAATTTAATGTAAAACTTTCCTGTGTTGGAAAATTAAAAAAAAAAAAAAAGAGTTTTACTTGTGCTGACACTGGAGACTCCTTCCAAAAATGCTAAATAAACACCTCTTTACAGAAAACTAGATCAACAAGTACATAGAACATTCAAGTCTCTGTGTGAGTTGTTACTCTAGAAATGATATTGTATTACAACAGATTCATTAATATACAGTAAACCAGTCCATACAGGATTTCGCGGAGGGTTTTTTGTGATTGTTTTGGCCAAAAACGCACGATCTTGCTGCAGCTTTTCTCAAAATTTGTGATGCAATTTGTGGAGTTGTTTCTTTCTTTTTTTTTTTTTGTTGCTATTTTGAGAAAAACTATTTGAACTGGCGAAATTGCAATTGCACAGGATTTTTGTTGATCCTTCCTGTACTCATGTTCGACGCATGTGAATTGAAGAGGGCTTTGGCTGATGTTGCAGTGACGACACATGAAGCGCCTTGGCCCAAATCTGCGGAAGATCTGCCGTAATTTTGAAAAATTCCACGCTACTGTGAATATTTGGAGTTTGCATGATTTCCTTGATTATCGCAAAATCACGAAATCCTGGAGGGACCTAGTAAACCTGGGATTTGCCTCAAAGCCATCAGAGCTACTGTCAGAGCTGCTTCTTCATAGAATATTTGTCAACAATTTCTGACCAATCAGAAACAAGAATTCAACACCGTGGAATAAAATTGCTTAGATGATTCCTTTTTAGCAATAGACACTCAACACCGCGTGACTACAACAGATCCTTCCTTGTTATTTCTTGGTTTTATTCTGTCTGTCTCCCTGCAGCAGTGTGATGATTTATGTTTTGTGTTGTTTTTTTATATCTTGTCTGTCTTCCCTGGTTTGGCCAGTGGCATGATTTTTCCATTACACCCATTCCTCTCCATCACCTGTGCACAACATATGTGCTTTGAAAAGTGCAAAATTGGATACATTATTTTGAAGATGTTCAGCGTTGGCCTTAAGCTCATTCTTTTGAAACACCTGGCTCTCAGCCTTAGCCGAAAAGCCAAATAGCTTGCTATTGCTTTGAGAGTACACGGCTACATGGATCTTCTAAAAGTGCTCAACATCAAAGGATACTGAGATATACACCTTGTTACACCTTAAGGGGGTTTACATCCTGTGTGATTATGTTTACCGAGGAAAAAAGACCTGACCTGTAGCCATTATTTGCTCAGTAGAATATTAGAGGGCTTCCTGTGTCATCAGACTCTCTTTCACCCTGATCAATTCCCAAAGCCACACTTTCTGAAAGGCTTTTTTTTTTTTTGCTCTGATCTCAAACAATAGTAATTTCCCTTGGCTATTCACTGCCAAACTCTTTCATTAATTTTCAGACAAATGCCTGCAGCAACAAAATTAAATAATCTCTCTCTCTCTCTCTATATATATATATATATACATAAGCCTGTGAGGTTTATGGAATTCTGTCAGCGAAGTTAGACTGATGCTCTCTGCTAGGGTCAAAATTAACTGATATTCATTTTTAATTTGGCCTCTATGTTTGCGCATGCCTTTTTTGCACCAAAAGTATATTTCAATGAGCGGCATGTCGGCTGCATCGTAATCAGATATCAGTAATTAGTGACTGAATTGTACATTTTACCATGCAGCACAGCAGAATGTGTTTTAAAAATGATCCGACATATTTTACTTCAAGCACCTCCAGTATGCTGTTGACCTCTGCCTTGTGCAACTTTCTTGACAAGGTCATTATACGTTCTAGTTTAAGTGCTAATGACATCCACATTATTGGAAATAAACATTTAATCATTTCCTTAATTTCATTTTTTTTTTTTTTAAATAAAGCTCATCCAAGTGTGATGTGTTGAAGCATAACGCATAATGTTGAAAGCAGTAAGTTTTATATTCTCTGCATTCTTTAAGATTTAATTTGATGGGTTGTTAATGCTGATGTAAAAGGATTGGTTGGACTACACACAGCAAGCTTTCACAGATGATTAAAAATAAATGAATCCTGATATAATACAAAATAACACAGAGCGCATTTGAAGACTGAAGCGTTTATATCATTTATGTATGCAAATTGAAATAGTGTCGTTTTTTTTCTCATTGGTTTCATCACCCTTGGTACTAAAACATAAATGCTTCCATGTTGTCGTAATGCATTGTATTAATACAGATGCAATGCAACTAAATAAACCTGTGAAGCGATCAGATTTTCCAATTTGCCAGCTGATGGCTTCTTTATAGCATGCTCCGTCAGTCAGCACTTCCTCAGCATGTGTAATGTCCATTTACAGGTGCTGCATTTCCTGTCGTTATTCCCAGTCAAATTTGTCCTTCACCATTAACTGCAGTGAAACTCCAGTGACTCATCCTGGGAGATTCAATAAAATAAATTCGATGGAGAGGGGCAGGTCACATGTAACTAGAGTATAGGTAGTGCTCATATCTTTAAAAGCCAGCACCCATTGATATTGACCAAACAATACTGCCCATCTTTCTGTCCAACTATACTTCCATCCATGTGCTCCAAGCGTTTTCATGCTATAATGTCTGGCCTGCACTGCAACAAATTTTGGGTTGAACTAAAAAAAAAAAAAAAAAAAAGCTTGCAGGGATTGTCTGACAGTGCTAGAAAGTGTAAAGGAAGCATTTTTTTCCTTTACAGGTCAGATTTTTCCCAGTATAATGCTGATTTGAACATTCAAACGCAGTAAGTCGTCTCGCTTAATGGAGCTTTATCAGACATGTAGATTGGCTTCACTCTTGAGTGTGTTTTGACAAGCTGTTCAGTTCTAAGATGAAAGTCTTTTCAGCATCTATACAAACTTACCTGAGCAGACTAATGAAAAATTTTAAAGACTAATAAAAAAAATTCCTTCCTTCATTCATTTGTTCATATTAAGTCATCGCTTTATGCTGGTCAGGGTTGCAGTAGATCCAGAGCTTATCCTGGGGATACTGCGCGTCCTTCACAGGGCACCGCACACACACACACACACACACACATATTCACACCATGGGGAATTTTACGTTAGTCAGTCCACCTACTGCCATGTTTTTAGGAGGTGTGAGGAAACCACATTACCCAGAGGAGACTCATGAAGACATGGTAGAACATGTGAAACACCACACAGACAGGAACCTGAGCTCATAATCAAACCTGGGTCACTGGAGCTGTGAGGTGAGAACGCTACCTGCTGCACCACCAAAATTATCACCTGAAAATATCTGTTCCTCTCGGTAACTGGCAATTGTGTGCAAGAGCCTATCGGGTTTCTGTATGGAAATGCAGGACACCAGTTTAGCAGGAGAAGTAGTTGCTCACATGTAGAGCAGGCAGTATTTCCAATGAGCTAATTCATAAAATCTGGAATCGTTAAGGTAAAAGTGTAGGTGCTGGCATGACAACACTGAGTAAATCTAAGTTTTATTGCTTTAATCTTTAAAAAAAAGAAAGTATTCCGTAGACACATATTTTAAAGACGTCCTACCATCCGTAAAAGCACTAACGGGATAAAATATGCAAATGTATGACCATTGGCATGCCCAAGATCACATGGTTTGCCTTTTTCATATCACAATATCACACTTTATGACCACACACAAATGTGAAGTATTACCATATACACATCAGCCATGAGGGGGGCGTGATGACGTTGATGATCTCCTTACAAAGGCACATGTCAAAGGCTAGGATATATTATGCAGTAAGTGAACAGTCAGTTCTCAAAGTCGACGTGTTGGAAGCAGGAAAAATGGGCAAGCGTAAGGATCTGAGCGACTTTGACAATGGCCAAATTGTGATGTCATGGGCACTCTGCAGCTACGCAGCCCCGTATGCAGCAAGCGGTGATGCGCTGTGTTATCATGATCACTTCTCATGCACCGAGCATGTTATATTTGTGGTTTTGATACTAGGATATCCACATTGAATATTTAATACAGGTATATTGGGATGTATCAGCTGCACACGTGTCTACACCAGGATTTTGAGCATTTTGTGAATTTGAGAATGATAATTTAGGTACTATGATAATTAAGACGTTTAAAGCATGATCAAGCCAGATGTCACATGTTCACACTACAACATATTGCAGCAGTTCATTTGTTGCTCAAGTTTGATATTTGGATGGTGTTTGTTAGAGTTAGTTGACAAGCTGAAAAAAGAGTGTATTACACAGATTATCTAGAGTTATCTAACCAACTGGGAAGTTCACCTGTCATCCATAACCATGAAGAATGACCATGAAATAAAATCTGTACTTGCTCATGAGTAGCCAATTAATAGTTAAAACAACAACAACAACAACAACAAATAAATAAATACCATTTATGTTCATCAGATATATAACAGATTTGACAGATTTAACAGACATTGTAATTGATTTGATCGTATCAGTTAAAGTATACGATCCATAACCATAGTTTCACAAATTCTGGGAAAAATAAAAGCTGCATAATAAATTCGTCATAGTTGTAGTTCCATTAGACAATAACGAATAATTAATTAGTCGTAGTTAAATTAAGCCTGTGCTGTAATTGGTTCTTCTCAAAACCAGTTAATTCAGTGACTCAGTGAATAAATATAGTGTTTATAGTGAGCTTACCTGATTCTGGTTGGGCTCAAATTTCCTTTAAAGCCCAGACAAACAGTGTTTGACTCGCCCTGCTGCGGGTTTCGTTGGTTTCCGTGCCGCTCGTGCTGATGGAGAACCGCGCGCGCGCGTCCTCGCGCCACTCAGGTTCCTCGCTTTGAGCGCGCGGCTGGAGGCGGAGTCTCCGAGTCTCAGAGTCTCGCGCGCGGCCACTGCGGGATCAGGACTGCCACGATGAGAAATAACATTAAGTACATGCAGATAAATTTAAAGATAAATACAAATACTCCGAAATAAGTAAATGGATCTATAAAAATTAGACCAGAAATAAGCATTTCTGCATTTAATAATAATAATAACAACAACAACAACAATAATAATAATAATAATAATAATTATAATAATAATAATAATGGGGCACTGGTGGCTTGGTGGTTAAGGTTCTCGGTTATTGATCGGAAAGTCGGGGGTTCAAGCCCCAGCACTGCCAAGCTGCCACTGTTGGGCCCTTGATCAAGGCCCTTAACCCTCTCTGCTCCAGGGGTGCCACATCATGGCTGACCCTGAGTTCTGACGACAACCTCCTGACAGGCTGGGGTATGTGAAGAAAGCAATTTCACTGTGCTCTACTGTATATGTGACCAATAAAGACTCATTATTATTATTATTATTATTATTATTATCATCTTCTTTCCTTTCCTAAGGAGGCATGGTGGCTTAGTGGTTAGCACAGTTGCCTCACACCACTAAGGCTGTGGGCTCAAATCCCACCTGCCTGTTCTCTCCATGTGTGCATTGTGTGCTGATTGGCATTTCTAAATTGACTAGAGTGAGTGTGTGTGTGTGTGTGATTGTGCCCAGTGGTGGGTTGGCACCCCATCCAGGGTGTCCCTGCCTCGTGCCCTGAGTCCCCTGGGATTGGCTTCAAGCTCCCCATGACCCTGATAAGTAGTACAGAAAATGGATGGATGATTATTTCCTTATGAATTTATAAATGACTAAAATCATTGAAAATACTTTAAAAAAAAATTTTTTGCATAAATTTGTGAATCAATTTAACATCTCATACTTAAAACCCCCCTTTTCATGAGTCATCCATTACCGGTTATGACAAAGAAGTACATTTTAGTCATTCACTTTCAACCCTGTTACCTTGAAACATTAACCCTTATGACATATCTGGAAAACTATACACGTCACATGTTCAACAGGAAGTTGCGTCAGCCGATTTTCCTGAAGATAAGTTGAGGAAGAAGATTAAGTGAATTTTTTTCTTTATTCTCAATGTTATTGTGATATTGATTGAGTACAACCCATCCATTCATCCATCCATCCATCCATCCATCCATTTTCTATACTGCTTATCCTATACAGGGTTGCTGGGGAGGGTGTAGCCTATCCCAAGGAGCTCAGAGCACAAGTAAGGGGACATCCTGGATGGGGTGCCAAGCAGGGGTGTAACATGGCCTGGGCATTCAGGGCTGTAGCCCTGAAGATTTGTTCTTTATCCCCGAATTATTGCTTGCCACTACATAACTGAACGTTAATAAAAGAAGACGGTAGTGTTGTAATATTGTATCTTCAGTGAACGGAGGCAAAACCAATCATATAGGGTTTACAGGAAAATACATTGACATACTTGTGTCTTATTGGCTGACAGGGCTCCATTCTGCCAAACACTAACTCACACAGTCAGTGTGAGGGAAACACATATATACAGCATTTTTAAGGGTTTGAAACCCGGCGCTACCTATAGGCAGAGTAGGCAAGTGCCTAGGGCCTCGGGCTTGGAGGTGGGGCCTCTATAACCTTAACATCCCTATACGCTAGTCCACCAATCAAGATGGGCAGTAAAAGACTATATATTGGATATAGATGAATTGTCACTCACCTGTAGTGAAACTAATTAATATTACCATTTCAAAGTGGGTCCCACCCTCTGAATGTTTGAAAAGATAAGGTACGATGAATAAATGGCAGAAATACAACTTTTCTGCAGCTGACTGACTTAAAGTCAGTGATGTATGATGGTTCAATAACAAACACATTCTTCGGGGGCTGCTGAGGGAAATTCTAAACAGGCACGCATAAAAAGTGCAGCTTGTGAGTTGTCATCATCTATTTTGGAGTGATTGTAATGTATTCTAAAATAAACCGGGCCTTGTTTAGTCGATCACCGTCATGTCAGGATAGATCATTTGCAGGTTTATTCTGAATTCAAAAGAGCGTGAGTGCCATCGAAGCGTCGAGACTGTCAAACACTTTGAATTCACGCATACATTGACATTGCATCGGGATCGGGAGCAAAATACTAAAGTAAAAGTAAAGAAGTTTGTAGTCAAAGTCAAGGAGCAAACACACTAGAGCATTTTTTTTAACGTTTCAAAAAAAGTACCTCAACTGTCTGTATATCTTCACCGATGAGGGTGAGGCTTATTGGTTAGCATGTTCGCCTCACACCTCCAGGGTTGGAGGTTTGATTCCCACCGTGGCTGTGTGTGTGGAGTTTGCATGTTCTCCCCATGCTGCGGGGGTTTCCTCTGGGTACTCCGGTTTCCTCCCCCTGTCCAAAGACATGCATGGTAGGCGGATTGGCATGTCCAAAGTGTCCGTAGTATGTGAATGTGTGTGCATGGAAGGAGCCTCCCCTGGCGCACCCTGGGCAACGTTCAGTATCATACTGCTGAGCGGCTAATCCTTCCACCACGATGGTTATACTGTCAAGTGGAACCTTGACATGAAAAGAAGAAGAAGAACTGATGTTTACATTAATGCTCTAACATAATACTTCATTTTAGTCTTTAAATCATAAATATTCTTGTTATACTTATTGAAAAATAAGCATACAATTTTATGAAGAAATGAACAATTTTTTCTGCTTAGTTTGTAGTTTGTCTCTTTCACTTCCACTAGCAGTTCATTTGTGTATATACAGTGGTGCTGAAAGCAAAACTTCACATACTTTTACCAGTCACAGATATATAATATTGGATCATTTTCCTCGATAAACAAATGACCAAGTATAATATTTTTGTCTCATTTGTTTAATTGGGTTCTCTTTACCTACTTTTAGGGCGTGTGTGAAAATCTGATCATGTTTTAGGTCATATTTATGCAGATATATAGAAAATTCGAAAGGGTTCACAAACTTTTGAGCACCACTTTTGAGCAATACCTTATATATGCACTACAATACATAATATGACTATATCTATAACCTATATTGGTTCAATAGGAGGGGGAAATCCTGTCCAAACCCAGAATGGGTAATTCTATCTCTCAAAGGATAAAATGTGTTCATACGATAATAAGAGCTTATTAAAATAGGGAGAATATCCTGTGAATGATCCACACAGAAAACTGTTTGACAGGGGCTCTGATTAGCTAATCTGCTTGATTACTAAAAATTCTCTTGTTGACTCAATGCCTATTCACCTGATTAGCTTTGAGAGTATTTGAACAGACAAACCCGTGGTCTCTTATAATTACAATGAAAGCCATGAATATCTCTTATCATAATAATGAAAAACCATTTCATTAGTCAAAGCTTGCCTGCAAACTTTTCTGCTCAGTAGACACAGCACACGTTTTCTTGTCCGATAATTCAAGGATTTCTCTTTTGATGGATGTACTGGCATTGCTAACATTCTGGCTTATGTAAGAATGAGCCAGCTTGGATAGAAAGTCAGCACTGAGAGTTCATTTCTTTTTCCTTTGCTTTCAATAGTCAGAGAAAAACTGCAGGTTAAGCAAGGTTAATCAGTGTTGACTACAGAAGTGACACAGGACAAAAGAGCCTACGTGCTGGTTCTTCAGAGCATGTTTGGTACGGCGAAAGCTCATGTTTAATTTATACCGACTGAAGTACTTGCATTGTGTTGTTGTTATAACTCACCTGTGAATAATTCATGAGTTTTGGCTGAATCATTTGTGTGAATAAAACAATTTGCTTATCTGACAGCTGCCTCAGTGTCATGGAATCTTAATCTGAATACTTCGGTAGCAGAAGGCTTGTATTATAAGTGCACGAATAATGCTGTACGAGCCACCAAATAACCACCTAATACTATCTTATCAGATTTACTTGTTTTCATTTCAGAAATGTTCAGGAACGATCACTTGTGAAGTGAAGCACTATGGGTGGGGATCTTGCTTGCTGTTTTTACTGGAGAAACCTAATGACTAGCCTATTAGAAACAGCTATGGGGGTCAATTATAAAGTTAAATCTAACAAAGTGGATGTTTTTTAAATAGTCTGTGTACTTTCAAGAGACAGTGCTAGGCTTCCTCTCGATCTAAAGATTATCCTGGTTGGGTTTGGGTTCAGCAAGGTGGAAATTTTAAATGGGTTCTGCTCACTAGTTCTCAGAGCTCTTCCCTGTATCGTGTTTGATTCATCTCGTTTCAATGTTAAATTTACAAACTTGCCCGGTTTATACATTTGTCAGTGCTTTTCTCAGAATGTCTATAATTGGTGCAAAATGAGTGGAATATACTGAACTTTTTAAAGAGAACATTTCCATTTGAAACTATAGTGTTAAAGCTACAGTGCATACAGTACAGCTACAGGATTTCTTTGTTAACAAGAAGAAAAAAAAAATAGTTTAGTGAGCCATTTTATAGTTTGAGACCTTGACGTGAACCTCAGGGTTATGTCACTGTGAACTTAATGCTCTCAAAAAGGCCTTCCTTGGCGAATAGATCTGAGGGTGGAGGTCAGATAAAGAGCAATCCTAAAGACCCCCATAAAAATGATACAAAAAAAAAAAAACACCAACAAAGTGTACTACTCATATTAAATGGTAAATGGTCTGCACTTATAGTGCACTTTTATACAAAGCACTTTACACTGTGTCTCATTCACCCATTCACCCATTCCACACACACTCACAACAATGGTAGCAGAGCTGCCAAGCAAGGCGCTAACTTGCCATCAGGAGCAACTTGGGGTTCAGTGTCTTGCCTAAGGACACTTCGGTATGTGGTGTCACGTAGGCCAGGAATCAAAACGCCAACCCTACAATTAGTGGACAACCCGCTCTACCACCTGAGCCACCGCCGCCCATATTAAGGTTACCAGGAAGCAAGCAATGCTAGTAAACGTAAGTGGATGACGGAATTTTACCATCTTGATACATCAACAATTATCCCAATGTTGGCTTTATTTTATATTGCAATACATCAATACTCCAGTGTAACTAGGATAGACAGAAATGAGGGTCTTTCCAATTTACAAATGATTATTTATTCATTCATTCATTTATACATTTATTTATACATTTATTGCAAAAGTTCCAACTTTGTAGATGGATTTTGAGCATTGAAATGAGATGTTCTGAAGTACTTCAAGGTGCACTGCAAACCAAGGACAACAGGTGCTTTGAGAAAGTACTATACTAAAGGTTGACAGCATTCACACTGAAGGCAAATCTCTGTGCTTGGTTGCAGTTGGCATAATATTGGCAGAAAGGTTTCATGCAGCGAATAAATGCACACAAGCCGTTTCAGGCTAATGGCAGGGACTAATGCAGGATCTGTACTTGCAACTACCATCCATCTGACCTTTTAATTATAAGGAATGCTAAATGAATAGCCGACCTTTGTGCTGGCAGGTCAGCATTTATCAAAAAGACTGAAGTATTCCTAAGGTTGGAGAAAGGAAATATGAATGGCTCCTGTCTCCAAGAGATTTATCGTATACACATAATGTTTTGCTCAAAAGAAAGTGTTTATTCTCAAAAGCATATTCTTGTCTCATCTGTTTTCATCAGGCCCACAAAATGAAATGACACAGACTGCAAGATGAGCATGCGTAACTTGTCAGATGCAATGTTTCCTCTTTTCCAAATCAAAACCAGATTTCATTTGATCAACCCTGATATTTGTTTCATTCTTCAATCAGCCCTTGGCCCACCAGGAGACAAATTGATTCATTTAACATTTTCCCCATCTGTAAATGTGACACAGACAGAATTTAATTATTGTGAAAATTTGTGTATGCACTGAATACAGAGAACATTTGTTAATATAAATGTATCACTTGATATGGCAAGGGCCAGGAGATTCAGTATCTTTCAAAGAAAACAAAAACTTTGTTTGTCCAGCACATCCCACAGACGCTCGATTGGATTGAGATCTGGGGAATTTGCAGGCCAAATCAACACCTTGAACTCTTTGTCATGTTCCTCAAACCATTAATGAATCATTTCTGAAGTAGCCACTTTTGGTAGGTACTAACTGCTCCGTATCAAATGGCAAATGGCACACTTATATAGCGCTTTTATCCAAAGCGCTTTACACTGTGTCTCATTCACCCATTCACACACACACTCACACACTCACACACCAGTGGTAGCAGAGCTGCCAAGCAAGGCGCTAACTTGCCATGGGGAGCATATTGGAGTTCAGTGTCTTGCCCAAGGACACTTCGGCATGTGGAGTCACGTGGGCTGGGAATCGAATCACCAACCCAACGATTAGTGTACAACCCGCTCTACCACCTAAGCCACGGCCGCCCCGTATCAGGAACATCCAGCAAGACCTGCCATTTTAAAGATGCCCAGTCCTCAAGCCGTCACAATTTGGTCCTTGTCATAGTCCTTCAAATCCGTACGCTTGCCCATTTTTCCTGCTTCCAACACATCAACTTCGAGAACTGACGGTTCACTTGCTGCCTAACAGAAGCCTTGACAGGTGCCATTGTAATAGGATAATTGATGTTAGTTATTTCATGTTATAGCTGATCAGTGTATAATAAGTGAGTATCACTTTGACCACATTCCATCAAAAATAGCATTTTGCCTATTTGGGTCTATAGATGGCTGAACTCTACACCTACAAACGCCCTCTATCACATTTGTAATTAAAATGAGTTTTATTGTCACGTTCATGTTTATTCTTCCCCCCCTTTATGGTGCCTCAGTACATACAAACTGTTTAAAAAAATGCTCGGCTATGTGTGTGCTGGATAGCATAAGGTTCGGTTTATCCCCAGTCTCTTTCCATTTTTATAGACAAGGAATTTCTCTATATCAGACTGGGAGATGATGGATATGTCTGATGGATCAACATGATTATATATGGTTCATGGGTGACCCAAGATGAGCTCAGTGAGCTTTTGGGATTTGCAAAGGAAAGGCAAAACAGCATCTACAGATTATCATGTGAGCTGTCACCATAATACTGTTTGCCATTTTTCTTGTAGTTATAATCTCTTTAGTTAGAATTCAGACTTGGAAAGGTTCTGTTTGAAGAATTGAATTGAATCCTGCTGAAATCTGATGATATAATTCAGCTATTAATGTATCTCCTGCCTGTTCTTTTTATTATATGGATTATAATGTCAAGAACTAACATGGATTTGCAGCTTTTAATTACTCCACGCCCTTGGACTTTTCACAGTGAAAGGGTGAAAGATTTTCCTGGTATTGAACATCGTTAGAATTTCTTACACGAGTACAGAAAGTAAAGAAAAAGCTCCTGTTAGAAAACCTTGGTGCTATGGGACTGAAAGGTGCTTTATAGTCTTATAGTGGTGCTTCATGGTGGTCTTGTAAACTAAGAAAACAATGAATTTGAGCTCAAATGTTAGTTCACACAATGTCCTTGAAATTCCCATCAGTAATACAAAGCAACGCTACTGTTGATCAGAATACACTATGTGTTTTTTTTTTATTGTTTTTATCTGAGGTTGCATCAAGGAAGTGTTTATGTAAGGTGGTGTGTGTGTGTGAGTGTGTGTGTGTGTTCTTCAACATGAACTATTCTTTTCTGAGATCAAAGAGGAAGCAATTTGCAGGTCTTGCTTTTTGGCGTAAAAGCAAGCCCACTCTGGCCATTATGAAGTGTGTGACAGCTCATGCCGCTAACAGCTTGGCCTGGCACTAAACCCCTTTCGATAGCTAGCCTTGACTCAGCTATGTGAGCATAAAAACACCCCTATAGGCACCCAGACATGTACAGTAGGTGTGTTATACAGTCATGGGAAAAAGAAAGTATACCAATGGGGTTGAGGTCTGGATTTTGACTTGGCCAATCCAACACCTTGATTTTTGTCTTCTTTATTCATTCAGATGTCAATTTGCTAGTGTTCTTGGACTCATTAACCTGTTACATGGTTCATTAGCCATTCAGATGTCAATGTGATGGTGTTCTTGGGTTCAATGCGTTCATGCCCCAGTATCGACCCAATATTCTGTTCTGAATATTCTGTTGATGAACACCAACAGTTGCTTCTTTGAGGTCATGGCTGATGTTCTTTCTTCTTGGCATGATGTAGACACACATGTGAGTTCTCCACAACATCCAACTGGGAAAAGCTCTGCTTTTACAGACAGTCATAATTCCAGATGATTAACGAATCTTGTGCATTTCATTGGCTGCTAATTATGTTCTTAAAAATTGTGGAAGTAGGAAGGTGGGTACTTATTTTTCCCACCTAGTTTCTGAATGTCAGCTTCCTTTTGGGAGAAAAAATTACTGCATTTTGAAATCTGTTATGTGTGGGGGGTTTTTGGTCACCATTTGTTTGTTCATAGAAGTTGTTGAGGACCAACAGTTGGTATTTAGCCTCTGATAAATAAAAACATAGAATAGCAGGAGGGTTTGCTTTGTTTTCCATTGACTGTATATCAAGTTGTCTGGGAAAAACTCTGGGCGATATCTAAAAAGTGATAATATGTGAACCACCATACTTCCCCCAGCTCTGAGGTTTTTTTTTTTTATTATTAAAAGAACTACTAATCACATTTTGTGGATTTAGTAAATTAGATATGTTTGAAGTTAGGAAGAATCAAAAGTAAATTTTGCTGGTGGTTATGGAAAATGGCTTAACTTCCAACTTGGAACTTGGCCCACGGTGGAAAAATACTAACAACATTTCTTCCTCCGTTAGTACAGTGTACTCTCAATTTTAGTAATCTCATTTTAGTAATTTGTTCAAGTCAATAATCTGTTCCATCTGTTTGTCACTGAATCATACCTGGAACATAGATCTATACTACATACAACTATAGCGCATCTATACCTACATACCTACAGATTTTAGGAGCTGGAGTTGACTGCCATCTGGCTGCATGGATCACCAACTATCTCACTGACAGACCACGGCATGTGATGCTCCAGGCCTGTATGTCTGATGTGGTGGTTAGCAGCACGGGAGCACCACAGGGTACAGCGTTCACTCCCTTTGTCTTCACCATGTACACAGCGGACTTCAGGCATAATAGTAGCAGCTGCCACATGCAGAAGTTCTCTGATGATACTATCATTGTTGGACGAGTATCAGAAGAGAATGATCAGGAATTCCAGGAGGTCATCGCTGCCTTTGTCAACTGGTGTGAGTTAAACCACCTTTGCCTCGACGCCAACAAAACAAAGGAGATGGTGGTCGATCTCTGTAGGATGCCACCACGGTCTACACCGGTGGCCATCCAGGGGGTTGACATCGAGAGGGTGGAGACGTACAAATTCCTTGGTGTTCACCACAACAATAAACTGGACTGGTCCATAAACACAGATGTCCTGTATAAAAAGGGCCAAAGTCGTCTCTACCTGCTGAAGAGACTGAGTTTTTTTGGAGTGTGCAGGACTCGTTCTATGACACTGTGGTAGCATTTGCTATCTTCTATGCAGTAGTCTCCTGGTGAGTCGGGAGCACAGAGAGGGACAGGAAACGTCTTAACAAACTGGTTAAGAGGGCTAGCTCTGTCCTGGTCTACCGTCTGGACAGCATAGAAGGGGTGGGGGAGAGGAGGATGTTAGCAAAGCTGACATCAATCCTGGGCAATTCCTCTCACCTACTGTATGAGACATTAGGGTCCCTGAGCAACTCCTTCACCCTCAGTATAAGAAGGATTGTTACCGCAGGTCCTTCATCCCTACAGCAGTCAGACTCTTTAATGCAAAAAACAACATAATGTAGCACTGCTAGCTGTTTTTGCATCATCAGCCACGTTCACAATAATTCTGCAATATGAACAGTTATTCATTAATTACTGTTTGTTTCTCACCCTCTACTGTGAACTGTGCAATTCCATTTGTCCCTTATCTGTATATAAACGAGGTGTTACTCATCTGTATCTATTCATATTCGTATTCATCTGTACATACATTGAGGTGTTCATAGTGTACATATTACCGTGATTATTATTGTTTTTTACTACTGTTATTCTTATTTTTCTATTCCTACATATATATATATATATATATATATATATATATATATATATATATATATATATATATATATATATATATATATATATATATATATATATATATACAGTTTTTCTATTCTATTCCTATTTAATGTGTATTATTTCTTATCTGTTTTGTGTGTAATTGAGCTGCTGTAACAAGGGAATTTCCCCAGTGTTGGATCAATAAAGTTTAATTTTATCTTATCTTATACAACTATAGTTCTCAGAGTCCTTCCATGAAGGCCTTGCTTGCTTTTCTTCACTACAGTGAGATGCCTATAAACTTCCCATACTTAGCTAGGAAATGAATATATTGATGCAAACAGCATATTTTTTTTCTCTGGCAAGCCGTCCTGATGCAGTCAGTCACTCAGACTCTGGGAGCCACAGTACTAATTTACTTACGCCTACCACATTTGTGGCACTTCTTTCTGCTCGCCGGCACACTGTGTTATCTGGGGATGCTGAGGATGCTGTAACATTTTTCATGCTCTTCAAAAGAGGACAATATGTTCTTCTTGGAATGAGTCAACATATAAAAGAGTTCTCCTCCAAACACTTTAATACGGAACAGTTCATTCAGCAAGTCGCAATTACGAAACTCCATATTAAGCTGTTTCCCCCTAATGTGTCACAGAACATCCGTAGGCAAGAGAGGATTTGTTTGATTTTACATAGATCACAGATCCAGTGTTCTGAAGAAAAAGTGGAACAACAGATTCACAGATTTATTACTTTTTCCACTGCCACTTCACTGTGTTTCTGTCTTCCTTTAAATAACTGCCATTTGATTCACAGAGCACCTTCACAGAGCAAAAGCTGTATTAAGACTTCTCTGCCTAAATCAATGCACAGCAATTTACTACTGTTCGGTGAAGCTGCCTGTCAGGGGGCTGCCTGCTAAGCCTTGTGTCTTATTGGGTGCAAATGGACCACCCAATAAACTCAAACCACAGTCTTCAATGGTGGCTTTGGATGGTTGATTTGTTCGATCTTTAATCTCACCACTCTACTAGGACTAATGGATTTTCTGCACCTGTTTCACCTGACACAAGTCATACAAAAAGATCTGAAAGCTTTAAGGTTAGGTTATCTTTCTTATGACTTCTTATAAAATCATGCAAAATCCCTTTGCTCAAGATTGGATACAATTCTCATGAGGTTAGTGCAAGGAAAACTGGTAAAACAATTAATGATAAGGAGATATGACCAGCACAGGCAATCAAAGAAACATTTCCCAAAGCTGTCTGCCTGGAATAGGTACAGGTCCTGGAGCAGATGAAATTAGCCCGATTCTTCTGGACGGATTTTTACTCAAAATGCAAATTCTTTAAACAACTGGAATCCCTTTAGCAAATGGCAGCCTCATTTTGTAGGCCAAATGATTGAGCTCTGGCGAAAATTAAGTAGTATAATAGTCATTAATGGTGCTCTATCTGAACTGAAACACAAATGCAAAATGATATTTTTAACAATCTACAAATTCAATACTGATTTACTGTACATTGGTCAGGGTTGTGGTAGTTGCAGGGTATCTAGGGGCAGTTACACTTTTGTCTGCCATTTTTCTCTAGACTTATGGGCTAGGGGTTGACTAATAGTGGATTTTTACTGATACCGATAACTAAATTGGGCAGTACCTGCCGCTAACCAATTAATCAATATATAATTTTTCAAATTGATACTGAATGAAAACATAACACTCTGAGTAAAATATTGCTGAACAAAAATAAAGAGTACTGACTGTACCATGAAAATGTACTGTACTTTTTTTTAATTAAATTCATATTTATATATTTATCTACATAAACTCTTTGATAAATATTAAAGTAAATAAAAGATACACATCCAAACTGAACCTAAAAGTAACACTCCAAATAACAATTAAAAGTAGAGACATCTAAAATGAATCAAAAAACACTTCAAATAACACAACAAAATTTGTGAGTGATAGTTTTAATTTAGCCTCTAGAGGCCGCTCTTGTACTGTATAATGACAGCGGACTCTTCTCAGCCGCTCAAGCAATGACCGGGAAAAAATCGGTGTGGATTTTTGCAGATAACCGATAGTTCCAGCAATTGGTTATCAATGCTGATTAATTGGTAAAATCGTTCAATCGGTCGAGCGATTGGTTGCCCAGAGAGTTCAGAATGTTTGGTAGAGTGCGAAAGTGGAGTGGTCCAGAGTACAGATCCCTGGTCTTCAAAAGTACTGGTCTGAGACTAAAATTTTGTGGAAGCTAAGTGATTGGTTCAACTTGTCATGTTACTTCCTGTTTTGTGATAGTAGTATGGAAATGAACAAACCTATTCAAACTCCACACAGACAGTAACCCAAGGATTGAATATCCTTTTCGGGTCACGAGGAAACCTGGAGCCTCTCCCAAGGAGCATCGGGCACAAGGCAGGGTACACCCTGGACAGGGTGCCAATCCATCGCAGGGCACAATCACATACACATTCACACACCCATTCATACACTACGGACACTTTGGACATGCCAATCAGCCTACCATGCATGTCTTTGGACTGGGGGAGGAAACCGGAGTACCCGGAGGAAACCCCCACAGCACGGGCAGAACATGCAAACTCCGCACACACAGGGCCACGGTGGGAACCACTAAGCCACCGTGCGCCCTAGGATTGAATACTAGAGCTGAAATGCACCAACACTAGCTACCACCTTTCACCTACAAGTCGATTTAGTAAAATGACCAAGAGGCATCTGTGCAATTCTTTTCATGTCTCCAGGTGGTTTTCGCACACTGTATAACTTCTGTGCATTTATGTACCCTGCATAGCACACAACTTTGATCAGGTTGTTAAGGAAAATAGCCACTATGCACTGCTTATGAACTACAATGTACAGATCTTGGGGATAGAGTCCACTTAGAAAAGTTCATTTCTTCCCATCTAGTGAGCACATAGCCATTTTCTTATTAATCCTGTTGGTAGAATTGACCTTCACCTTGGTAGCAGTGCTTTTAACAGATTAACAGTGCACTAGAGCTCAGGTACATTAGCTCAGGTGCACTGAAAGCAGCCTTTGCTTTCGGTATATGTGAGGTTGTGTAAGAACACAGCGAGTGAAAGTAGGGTCAGGATAGAGCCCTAATTTCAAGGCACTAATGGGTTTCTCTGTGATCCTGAGTAATTACCCATATTTTCAATGCCTGTTGGTGAAAACCAGTTAGCACATTACGCCTCCTCTCAGCTGGATTTTAACAGACACTCAGGGCTATGAATATATCTCTAATTATACATTACTGGTGGGAAACAGGTATAAAAATAAGTGATATATGAAGGGAGTAAATGGTTTTGTCGGAAAATGGAGTTAGAGATGAGGGAATAAAAGTGAAACAGACAGAAGGACAGAAAACAAAGCAACATCTGTTTCCTTTCCTTTGCTCTAGCAGATACACAATATGGCCAAAAGTATGTGGACACCCGACCATCACACCTATATGTCGGCCATCCCTAAACTGTTGCCACAACGTTGGAGGCACACAACTGTCTTGAACGTCTTTGTATGCTGTAGTATTATGATTACCTTCACTAGCACTAAGGGGCCCAAACCTGTTCCAGAATGACAACACCCCTGTACACAAAGAGAGGTCCGTAAAGACATTATTTGCCAGTGTTGGTGTTGACAAACTTGCACAGAGCCATGAGCACCTTCACATAGAGCCATTGGGATGAATTGGAAAGCAGACCAGGCCTTCTTGTCCGACATCACTGCTCAACCTCACTAATGCTCTTATGGCTGAATGGGCACAAAACCCCACAGCCATGCTCCAAAATCTAGTGGAAAGCCTTCCCAGAACAGTGGAGGCTGTTATAGGTGCAAAGCGTAGACCAACTCCATATCGATAACCGTGGTTTTGGAATGGCATGTTCAACAAGCACAGGTGTGCACATACTATACTTTTAGCCATATAGTGCATTTAGGAGCTTTGAAAAGTTCAACCCTAACAGGAAGTGAAAGGAATCTCAAGGCAAAGAAGCAGACTGATCTGATTGAGGCTGACATGGCAACAGTGGCATTCACATTAGGCTTGACTTGACGAATAGCGTGTAAAGTCATGAATCTTGTGAGGTCTTTAATTAACTCTAAGAGGTCACATCCTCCACTGACATCTTTGTGTCTTCCAACATTTACACATCATTAGCATTTTGTCTTTTATCCTCTGTCCTTTTTGTGTGGTACATGATGAATGAGTCTTTGCACTATAATAACGCGAGTGTGTGTGCGCGTACTCGTGTAACACGTGGAAGATTACATGACGCTGAAAGAAACACAATGAACCAAATTGTTTTGGTTTCATGATCAGAAACATGTATAGGATGAGAATTGACTGAGAGTTTGTCATGTATACGTTAGGTTCTGTTCACCACAGAAAACCACTGGTAGTCTTGCACACCCAACAATTTCATTCTAACTACATAATGACATGTATTTCACATATCTGCAGGGACTGAGGTACAATAGCTATTTTCTCAAACCAGCCCTCTTAAATTGTTATACTATTTCTGTGATGTACTAAGTGCACTCATCTACTAGCCCCTAAAGTAGAGGAGTGAGCCTCCCTCAGCTACATCTGGTAGTAATAAAAGGACAGGAGAGAAACAGCATCATATATTAATAACATACCCATGGCTGCAGACACAGACCGTTAAGGCTGTGCACATAAGAAGCCAGATGAGGACGGGTTCCCTTCCGTGTCTGGTTCCTCTCAAGGTTTCTTCCTCATAACATCTTAGGGAGTTTTGCCTCGCCACCGTCGCCACCGGCTTGCTCAATCGGGATTAATCCACACACTTAAAATCCGTATCCTGTGTTTATATATTTCTCTGAAGCTGCTTTGAGACAATGTCCATTGTTAAACGTGCTCTACAAATACAGTTGAATTGAATTGAATAAGTAGCAATTTTGCCCAATCATCAGAAGATTGTAAGTTCATATCCCAATGATACGACTGGTCAAAGTGGCCAGGAGACATTACAATTAGAATACATGGGCATGTTTTCTCTCTGTCTGTTTGGTGTCAGGTTAATGGACAATCTCTGATCAGTGTCTGTTGACAGACAGAAGTGGAATAGGATAAGAACAGCAATAAAGAAAATATATAGTGGCTTCACTTTCTTGTTGTGTTTTCTTCACGTAGTAGTTGCACTGTTGTGTTTCATGGTGATCTATGTATGAGCTGAATAGTTGATTTAAAAGGTAGTAAACAAGTAGTCATTATTTATACTTCTACCACTGAGCTGTTGAATTCTCAAATCACACTAGTCCAAACACAAGATTAAAAATTGCAATCTGATATGGTGAGGAGATGTTAATTAGCATTTTTGGATGGAGTCTCCGGTGTCAGTGCTTTGTAGCAGTGAGATGTAAAGCTGTAACTTTTCCATCACAGGAAAGTCTTTGTTATGAAGGATGGACAGCTTTGCACTTTCTCGGTAATAATGAATGACTGTTTATAGTCGTCATACCGTAAGTGAAAACGCTTTCTCGAACTTTCCACAACATTAACTGTAACAATAAATAGATCAAATGAACGACATATCACGCTGTAATTGTTGTGGTATAATAGGAATAAAACACTTCAGGATGTAGTGTTATTGGAAAATAACATCATATTATTAATAATAATACTTCAGGGCTGTCACAGTAACTGTTCCCGCCCCAAACCCTCCACCTCCATCACTGATTCTTTTCCTATAACCGCACACTCCATTGTGTTTTATTCCTTATCATTTTTTTTAACCATTTCAACCGATTGAGTTGAATTTTGAAACGCCATTAAAGGAACACATCGTAAGTCCAGATTACAATTACAGACATGTGTTTCAAGACTTGAGGCTTGTCACTTGCATGAGAATGTAATTATTGAATAATTCATCGTCCTTACTGAATCATATGCTTTAAAATGATTTAACTTAATAATAATCTGGGACTTTAAAGGGTTAAAAAGGTTGTGAGCTTTATTTTTCTGATTTTATTTTTCCTTTTTATTATTTCTTCATATTTTTCAACTGTGTTGTGTTGTGATGCTATTCATACCACAGTTATTAATTTATTATTTTTTTTTTTTTCCATTCTCATTTGTGGCCTGACTCTGAAGAGTGCAAGGCTGATTGTAACAAAGATCAAGAAGAAAAGAGTGGATATGCGGCGTTTTATTTTATTTCTTTTTGATCATCCCTCAAAACCTGATCTGTGTAAGCATACAAATTTTTGTGTAAATAACAAATAGACTCTTTAGGGCCAGGCCATGTTTACTGCGGTGCATGAGTCATTTATGAAAGTAATTTGGCTGAGTTTTGGCCTTGTTATCAGGCACAGATGATGGGTTCAGACTGTGCAGAGATTAAAAGCAGCATGTAGGCAGCTTCCTTTATGGCACTGCTGATGTGCTGTTGCCATCCTGTAAGATGTGGAAATTGGACTTCATTACAACCGAAACACAGTGACTCTTAAGTCTTACTCACAAGGAATGTGACATACGTTTAACCACCTGCAAACTGATGTGTATAAACTAATCAAGGAACTAGAGTGCGCTTTTTGAATATATGAAGAGCAGTTTACTAGGAATCAGTGAAACTATGATTCCTAGTAATGTAGATTCATTTTGTCTTTCTG
This sequence comes from Ictalurus furcatus, assembly GCF_023375685.1. Taxonomy (NCBI): domain Eukaryota; kingdom Metazoa; phylum Chordata; class Actinopteri; order Siluriformes; family Ictaluridae; genus Ictalurus; species Ictalurus furcatus. Next base: position 5,776,048 of record NC_071259.1, read on the forward strand.
TTAACAAGTAACATAGTAAGTAAAGGGCAGTTTCCCAAACTGAGGTCTTTGTTGACACATAGACAATACATGATTGAACAAATATATACCACAGCACTGTTGATTCTGATTTCCTAGAACAGATTAACTAACTGCAAGAAGATATACACACTTTATGGCCAAAACTATGTGGACACCTGACCATCCCACCCATATGCACTTGTTGAACATCCCCATTCCATTATCGATTTAGCCCCCATTTTGCTGTTGTAATAACATCCACCCTTCTGGGAAGGCATTCAACTAGATTTTAGAGCGTGTCTGTTGGGATTTGCTCATTCAGCCACAAGAGCATTAGTGATGCCAGGCACCGATGTTGGGCAAGAAGCCCTGGCGCACAGTCAGCATTCCAGTTCATCCCAAATGTGTTCAGTGGGGTTGAGGTCAGGGGTCTGTGCAGGATACTCAAGTTCTTCCACACCAACCTTGACAAACCATATCTTCATGGAGTTCACCTTTGTGCACGGGGGTATTGCCATTCTGGAACCGCTTAGTTCCAGTGAAGGGAAATCTTAATGCTATAGCATACAAAGACATCTTATACAGTTGTGTGCTTACAACTTTGTGCCAACAATTTGCAGAAGACCCACATATGGGTGTGACGATCAGGTGGCCATAAAGTGTAGTTTATACTAATGTACTTATTTCAATGTAATCTAAAACTAATAATAAACAGATTTTTAATATGGTGAACTTACCTATGAATAGACATACACAGAATGGCATGGAGAAAAAAGAAAAAAAAAACATCCAGTGAGCAGCAGTTCTGCGGCTGGAAATGTCTTGTTGATGAGAGAGGTCAGAGAATGCCCAGACTGCTTTGAGCTGACAGAATGTCTACAGTAACATAATCACCACTCTTTATAACCATGGTGAGCAGAAGAGCATCACTTAATGCACGACACGAAAGATATTGTAGTAGATGGGCTACAACAGCAGAAGACCTCATTGGGTTTCATTCTGGTCAGCCAAGAACAGGAATCTGAGGCTAAAGTGGGCATTGGCTCACAGAAACTGGACAGGTAAATTTAGGGGGAAAAACCCAGTCTGGTCTTTTTTCAAATCTTCAACTGTCCAGACATTTGCAGGCAGACTCCAAGGTTAGGTTATGTCATTTGGGACAAATGTATTTATATTTCCTTAAAGTAGAGCTGTCAGAGATTTCAGCCATTTCAAGATCAATACGTTTTCAGATCGCCTCACGAATGTTAGGTTTGGTGTAATGATTAGAAACAGTGAATCATTACACCCCTGTGCAATATGAGCAGTAACTACATTACCAAGCAGGATGAAAGGAAATGTCCGTATATATATATATATATATATATATACAGTATCTCACAGAAGGGAGTACACCCCTCACATTTTTGTAAATATTTGATTATATCTTTTCATGTGACAACACTGAAGAAATGACACTTTGCTACAATGTAAAGTAGTGAGTGTACAGCTTGTGTAACAGTGTAAATTTGCTGTCCCTTCAAAATAACTCAACACACATCCATTAATGTCTAAACCGCTGGCAACAAAAGTGAGTACACCCCTAAGCGAAAATGTCCAAATTGGGCCCAAAGTGTCAATATTTTGTGTGGCCACCATTATTTTCCAGCACTGCCTTAACTCTCTTGGGCATGGAGTTCACCAGAGCTTCACAGGTTGCCACTGGAGTCCTCTTCCACTCCTCCATGACGACATCACGGAGCTGGTGGATGTTAGAGACCTTGTGCTCCTCCACCTTCTGTTTGAGGATGCCCCACAGATGCTCAATAGGGTTTAGGTCTGGAGACATGCTTGGCCAGTCCATCACCTTCACCCTCAGCTTCTTTAGCAAGGCAGTGGTCATCTTGGAGTTGTGTTTGGGGTCGTTAGCATGCTGGAATACATGGTGGGATCATGCTCTGCTTCAGTATGTCACAGTACATGTTGGCATTCATGGTTCCCTCAATGAACTATAGCTCCCCAGTGCCGGCAGCACTCATGCAGCCCCAGACCGTGACACTCCCACCAACATGCTTGACTGTAGGCAAGACACACTTGTCTTTGTACTCCTCACCTGGTTGCCATCACACACGCTTGACACCATCTGAACCAAATAAGTTTATCTTGGTCTCATCAGACCACAGGACATGGTTCCAGTAATCCATGTCCTTAGTCTGCTTGTCTTCAGCAAACTGTTTGCGGGCTTTCTTGCGCATCATCTTTAGAAGAGGCTTCCTTCTGGGACGACAGCCATGCAGACCAATTTGATGCAGTGTGCGGCGTATGGTCTGAGCACTGACAGGCTGATCCCCCACCCCTTCAACCTCTGCATCAATGCTGGCAGCACTTATACATCTATTTCCCAAACACAACCTCTGGATATGACGCTGAGCACGTGCACTCAACTTCTTTGGTCAACCATGGTGAGGCCTGTTCTGAGTGGAACCTGTCCTGTTAAACCGCTGTATGGTCTTGGCCACCGTGCTGCAGATCAGTGTCAGGGTCTTGGCAATCTTCTTATAGCTTAGGCCATCTTTATGCAGAGCAACAATTCTTTTTTTCAGATCCTCAGAGAGTTCTTTGCCATGAGGTGCCATGTTGAACTTCCAGTGACCAGTATGAGAGAGTGTGAGAGCGATGACACCAAATTTAACACACCTGCTCCCCATTCACACCTGAGACCTTGTAACACTAACAAGTCACATGACACCTGGGAGGGAAAATGGCTAATTGGGCCCAATTTGGGGTGTATTCACTTTTGTGGCCAGTGGTTTAGACATTAATGGCTGTGTTGAGTTATTTTGAGGGGACAACAAATTTACACAGTTACACAAGCTGTACACTCACTACTTTACATTGTAGCAAAGTGTCATTTCTTCAGTGTTGTCACATGAAAAGATATAATCAAATATTTACAAAAATGTGAGGGGTGTACTCACTTTTGTGAGATACTGTGTATATATATGGACATTTCCTTTCATCCTGCTCAGTAATGTAGTACATATTTTAACCTGTTGTTATTATAGAAGCGCTCCCATGGGCATCTCAAATAAAAATGTCATAAAAATTTCCTGCAGAGAGTTAAGAACATTGGTGCAAATGAACAAATTAGGCTTTGTGATGGTTATCTATGATGGGTCTGAGGAAGAGCAATGCCTTCAGGTTAGCTTTAACGAGACAGACGTGCCTGCCTGCTCTGGTGCTCTGCCCTAATTTGAGTTGAATAAAAGGCTCTGGTGGAGAGAAATCATTCATTATTAAGGACGTGAAATCATACACTATCCTCCTGCATTTCATCAAATTGAACTCAATCTACTTGGTTCCCTGGTGAACACTCCACATTTTATCTTCTTTCTTTCTTTTTTTTTAGTTCATCTTCCTTTGTGGTTTGTGGCTATGCATGAGCAAAGACACCAATGGTGTGTAATGGATACTTTCCACTTTCCTTTCACTGCACACATCTGCTTCCAGTAAATAGATCTGTGCTACGATCGTAAGGGATCCATGAATTTCTTCCACACTGGTGTGGGTTCTTGAGTTTAATTCAAGGTGGCTTGCATTCATTATTTAGACATTATTTAAAAACAGATTGAGAGTCACAGTAACACCGTAATGAATTACATGCCACACTGTCCCACTATAATGACTGCATTGCAGTGCGGCATGAATTCCACTTGATTAGGCTGCATTAAATCCTAGTGACTGATAGTTTGGATTTAATTAGATATGTTAATTATAACATTAAGTGTGATATTCATACACACCGTATATTTATATTACACCACGTACTTGCTGTAATTTTGCTATTCACCAATAAGTTTTCTGTAAGGCAGTCCATTCAGGATTTTACGATCGCAGACATATTCGGAGGAGCTTGCAATTTTTCAATTATGACCACAGAGTTTCCATAGATTTGAGCCAAGACGCGTCATGTGACGTCATCACGACGTGCATTCAGCCAAAGTCCTCTTCGATTCACGTGCGTCGAGCACGAGTACAGCTAAAAGGTCTCATTTACCAACAAACATCACTCGTGCAATTGCAATTTCACCAATTCAAGCAGTTTTCCACAAAAAAAAAAAAGAAAAAACACAAAATGCATCAAACATTTTGTAAAAAGCCGCCGCAATATCAACCATTTTTGGTCATGACAATCACACACACACCAAAAAAAAAAACGTCACGAAATCCAAACTGGTCAGGAGATGTTTATTTAACATTCATTGAAGGAGTCTCCAGTGTCAGTGCTTTATAACATTCGGTATGTTTTCCCACCATGGGAGAGTCTTCAGGATATTATACTTTCTGTTTTCTCAGCAACATGACAAATTGTGCTTTTTTTGTCGTATTAACTTCAAGATTAAGCCATAACTAACTTGTTTTGCAGACGTTCCACAACATTACATATAGCTATAAACTGAGTTATGTTGTATGCAAAATCCGTGGCCTATTTATTTATTTATTTATTTATATTAAATTCTCAAAGACATAACTATATGATTAAGCAGCACAGAAGCACAACATCCATTTCAGACATAACTGTCTAAGCTGTATGATGTCAGCCAAGGTCAGAGTCAAGTGGTCAAAATTAGATGAAGAGATTCTGCAACGTAGTCGAGGTTATTGCTGTTGATGGCACTCACGTTGAAGCAGCCACCCGGGAGCAGATACACATGCCTCTGCTTCACCAGAAATTCCACCTGCTGAACTAATGCACAAAATGAATTAAATGCTTAGAAACAGGCAACGATTCACTGACCTTTTGTTCACCCTTTTTTTTTTTTATAATCACTTCCCACTAGATGAGTCACTGCTGTAAAGCTCTGGATCAGAATTTAAAACCGAAGTGAAATGATCCTCCCCTTTCACAGACACGAGTCCTACATACACGTCAACAGAGAACGAGAGAGTGTAAATCATATTTTGTTCAACTTACACTCTACTACCGATGTCAGATGGACACAATTTTCCACCACTTATAATAGACATCATTCCTGCGTTTGCGTTCATACTCATTTGTTAGCGAAAGATCAAGACAGAGATAGCGAGTGCAGTGACATTTCACACTGGGAAGCATTTAAATTCTTTAAACATCACATTCTGCACACACTCAGCTCAGGTGCTCATTAGATGGTGAAAGTTTTTAAAAGGACAATCTTCTTGAACAATCTGAAAAGAGCACAGACCTCAAAATTCTCCCGTTACATATCGAAGCTGTCTGCAAACGCGTGACTTGTGCACTTCACCAAAATAATCATAAATGAATCATCTGGAAAATGACTCATCCTGCCACAACCATCAACCAAGTACCAAAGGAAGGCAAAAAGAGGGTCTTTTTAGAGCTACAGTTTCACTATTAAACTTACCCCGTAACACGGTGGTAGGAAAACTGACTTGCTAACTTTCTCTGACCTTTTCTCAGGTAAGCTTTGTTCCACCTTAACTTAAATGAAGACGACTGGCAGCTTTGGGACAGATTCAAACTGAACAGGAGGATCTTTTAGAAACGGCCATGGTATTGGCAAAGCAGTTTGTCTGTCCTTCTACAATGCATCGACACTGAAATGCTTTCCACCTTTACATAACCCTGTCTTAGTGTGTGTGCAGAACGTGCTGTTTGGTGACTGTGAACTTCCCTTCAGACAAAACGTCGATCTCTGGCTTGATCTTAGATTAATGAAGCTGTCATCACACATCTGTTATGAGTGGGAAAATGTACTCACTTTACTTAATTGATTTGTCAACAAAAACAACGCTCACCAGAGAGTCCAATACAACAGTAGAGTCCTGCCGACTTAATCAAGTGCTCCCATGTGCCTGGGCTTCCTAACAGACGCAGCTTCTCTCGGAGACGCTCCTTTATCAGCATGCATCTCTCCACTGTACGTTTTAGCCCTTCCTGCCTGTCAGAAAAGTCATTTAAAGCAATCATTTAATAAGGTATAAAGCCTTTGAAATCGATTTTGTGGATGAGTCTTTCAGATTATTACAGCTGGGTCTCAGATGTTTATTATTATTATTATTATTATTATTATTATTTTTATTAATTTTTTTAGCAGACACCACTTTAAAACACAAGCACCTGATTGTAAGCCAATCAGGACATAGAGATTGCAGACTAAAGAAGAACTTTATATGGACAATACTACTGATGAATTAATAGTGTCATATTTAAGTATCTAATATTAACCTTGAATGACATCTCATAGATTCCTGAGTGGATTTACAGCCTAAAACATGGATTTCAGCACTACATATTGTGGTTATGTCAGTTGCCAAACGATCAACTCCCGCTTAACTGTCTGAATATATCTGAGGTCTGAATACTGATGTGCACAATTTTGGTATTAACTCCTCACTATGAGAAAAACCATGGTATAATATTACAATGCAATGGCTCTGCTTAGTTTTTCTTTCCCCATTTCAGGCTTATTTAAGTTTTTCTGGCCCTGAAATCAGCGCCACCGCTTCTCCCTAAAAGGCGATCCACAGATAATAATTTTAACAAAGTGGGCGGGTGCTTCTTTAAGGAACATGATATACAGTTGAGTGTAAAATTTTGCAAACGTCTACTTTACAATTCTGAAACCAACAAGAGTACTGTAATTTTATGGGGTTTAAATTTTTTTTTAATTTTTACAAATGCTCCTTCCTGTTTATATTCCTAAATATGATACAGATTTTTATTTCAATTGCATTTAACGAATTGACCAATTCTTCTGCTCTTTGTATTTTTTCTCATTTGCTGTTACCTTTCTTCTTTGGGCCGTATTACAAAAGTCAAGCTATAAATAAAGGTCTAATTTTTTCCTCCCAAAGCTCAATAACAAACGATTCACTGTACATAGTTTATGAACAAGCGTACCATTCCACCATATGCGCAGGATTGCTGAGCACCGTTGTTACCACTCTGGCACCTTCCACTGGTGGGCGGGACCAGAGCGTTTGGACGATCTTCTCTGCCTGGAACTGGACAGCCAGCAGAGTGGCGTTCTCCTTCACAACACACAGTAGGTGAGCCACTCTCTCTCCTGAGAAAGTGAGATTGGATACAATATTAGACATGTGAAGCATGAAGGTTAGGCCTGAACCGAGAAAAGACTTCACTGAAGGTATTAAATGCAGAATTGCGCAGAATTGAAATATATTTTCCAAACGACAGGCAGGCTCTCCATGGAGAAATGTGTAGTTACACAATGTTACATCTGGCTGCCTGGGTTGAGCGAATAAACATAATTCAAATATGTAAACGAAAGGTAATGTGTTTTGTCTTGCAAACTAGCCTTTGAAATGTAAAAAGCTATAGTTTTTGAGTCAGAATATACACACAAAGTGAATCTGACTCATTGAATTTATTCAATATTAATATTTACACCGGGCAAGTTATCTGTGTTCCGAGTCAGATTACGCACATGCTTCAGGAGATCCTATTCTCTCGGCACACTATTCAGGTTAGGCAAACAGTTCATATCTCCAAGGTTGCCAGATTTTTCTTGAGCAGAAGGGTCAGAGATTGGGTTTTTTCAACAGTGTCTAGACCACCGCCTTTAAAAACAAACTTACCTCTAAACCCCAAAAAACAATGGATAGAAAATGCGGACTAAAGGACCAGATTTTTTTCTTTGCTCTCATTTTTAATGATAAAAGCTGAGTTGAAATCTGTCAATACATCTGATGTCTGAATACTGTAGCTCAACCCTGAATACAACCTTAACTAATCATGTTATTTTTATTTGGTTATTCTCATTAAATGCCATTTTGTTCATACGTCTATAGGATAGAGTTGGACTATATTTCTGTGTTTGCTCTTACCATACAGGCTGAAGTTGTGGGAGAAAGACTGAGCGCACAGTAATTCCATCCCCAAAGATACACAATATCTCAGTGCCCAGGAGTCCTGATCGATGTCCCTGCTGCACAAACCCTGAGCTGGCAGCAAGAAGAAAGGCAGAAGCCGACGTTTCTGAGAGAGGAGAAAAAGAGAGGTACTGAATAAACACGTACCTGATACAACATTCATGTTTAAACTATAACATGTCAAAGAGTAGCTTCCTACAACAGTACATTCTCAGCGTGCAGAGTTTTGCAGAGTTTCATAACGTCCCTGCTTATAATAAGAATTCATCCTAATGGCTAATTATTGCAATTATTAAAATGAAGTGTTTTTTATTTTTTATTATTGGACTAATTTTTATATAATTAGTGCATACTAATACATTAATGGTTTAGAGATCATAAGAAATGTTTTCATGTACTGCCTAATATTTTCATATTATTAATATCCGATGTCGACGTTTATATGGTTAAGTATCATTTATTATATAGGATGGCATCATATAAAAATGGAATACACTGCAAGACAGTACTATTGTTTCCTAAAGGCCAAGTAGAATATATCATGTTTTCAATATATTTCTTTATTATTTGGAAATTGCATTCGTGTGGTTTTCTAACAGTCAGTTAAAAAATTGTGACTAAGTTGTCTGTTACTAAACAGAAACCAAACAGCATTATACCACCAGGATTTCAGCCACACGTTTCCATTCGTCCTGTGAGAGATCGGCTCCGGTGGGACTGTGTCCTGAGGCGGAAAGGACCACCGTGCTTTGTTCCGGAGCTTTCTCCAGGTCCTCTAACATTTCTTCCACACACACTTTGCGACCCCCGCTGTCCCAGTAGCGGTATCGTTTCACCGCCTCAATGCCTGCTGCCTTAAAGATACCAGGTAATGACTCTGTGAACAAATCACACCAGGAATGTAATTTAACAATGAGAGAGTGTTACACTAACAGCTCAAACGAATGGGCTGTCAGAAGCATGATAAGAACACAATGATAAAGTGTTTAGCATTTCTTATGCATTTTCCTCAGGTATTAATCAAATTCATGTTGATAGCGTCTAGATTTCATGTTGTCTAAATTCATATATATATATATATATATATATATATATATATATATATATATATATATATATATATATATGAGAGTTCCTCTTGTCTTGTGACTGTAAAGCTTTGTTAATATAATTGAAATATTAATTATGCAATTTTGCTTTTCAGAAAAAAAAAATTGGGTTTTGTAAACAAAGTAAAATATCATATGGTTTTAAAGTGAAAGTTTTTGTTCAGTTTTGTTGTCATGTCCATTTTAAAGTCAACCCAAAATGAGGTAGAGATAACAGATGTATATTTATAAGGTAATGTTCAGATGATGCGCCATGATGAATGGTGAAGTTTATGCCATCTTGATTTGGATGGAGGCTTGGATCCGACAATAATAAAATTATTATTAAAATGTTTATAAAAATATATGGAAAGACCAAACTGGACTTCGTAAGGTTGAATCATTAATATCTACAACTGAAGATTTGGTTAAAATTAGTATGCCATTGGGGTAGACATAATTATTATTGTTAAAATTCTTTTTCATTCTTGTCAACAAGCTGGTTTACAATTAATGTTACGCTGGAAGCAATTCTCCATGTACAATGACTTCTTGTTATAAGTGACATTACCATTGTTCCACATAAAACATCTATTGGGAGAGAAATTGTGCATGTACAAAAGTGACCAGTACAGTAACGCTTGTCTATGATAACTAGCCGGGCTAAGCCAAACTCGACAGTTAGTACCATGGATTTTTATAATGTTGGGGGCGGGACACTTCAGATTCTAGAGAGCATTTGATTGGACAGAAATCTGATGAGAAGCTGAAGTGTAGAACGATGTCATCAAAATTGTTGATCTGTATTGGTGGTAGAGTGAGACTGTAATTTTTGAATTCATATATTTTCTAAATGTGAATTTCGTCATTGTTTTGGAGGACACTAGCTTATAGATAACCTTCAGTCCGACATATTCATACCGTACTACAAGCCACAAAACATCCATTTTGATTTCATGGGGACTTTCATGAAAAGTAGTGATGGCAGTGGACAGCAAAGACAAGGGCATGGGGAGGAAGAAATAGAAACAGTCCAAAGGAAAAAAAAAAGTGATGTATGACGTTACGCACAGCAAAAAAAGTATTTGACTCATAAATTTCACTCCAGCCAGGAAGCCAACGTTGGCAACCGTGGTACATGTGAGTCTCGGATCTTGGCTGGATGTTATTTCGACAAGCGTTAATCAGTAAAGATCCTGAACTTCCTACAGTTTTAAGATGCATCTCTAATCTCACACATCTAATCCACATAACCAAGATCTTCAAGTGAGCTTGATCTGCTAGATCCACAGCTGTAACAAACTGCAAGGTGGTAGATTTCCAGTTGGTGACCACTGGTGTCTTTAGATTGAAGAGCTGAACTTTAATCCCAATGCTAGTGTTATACACACCATCACACGGAGAAGACAGCAGAACGTCGCCGGCCCAGGAAGAGCTGACGCAGAAGTAACGCTTTAGCAGCTCTGCTCCCAGACGCACAGCTCCGGAGCTGCCCACCGTCTGTACAACTAAAACCTGCAGAGAGTGAAATAATAATAAAGAGCCAGCCAAATGTTCAATCATAAAGACTCCACACAATAACCCAAGGATGCAAGAGTCCTGGTCATTACAATAGCTTCATGAAGTTTATTACGTAGAAAGTAATCCCAGCTGATTGTTTTTACACTGAGCGATAATGCAATGTAATGCAGTGAAGGTTCTGCTTTTCAGTGTGGCATGTTTTCCTTATGTCACAAATGCAAAAGAAAAAGCAATTCTCTCTGTCTACTGCATCTCACATTTCCCATCCAGAGCAATTACGTTCCGATCTTGCATACAATCTATATTATTCACCTCTAATGGCTTGCCTTAATAAGGTTTGGAAAGGAAAACGAGTACCAGCTTTTGGTATCTACAGTAGAAGTGTATGGTTTTTAAAAACATACATTTTTTATGACTACTCTTCCACTCTGTTTTTCTCTGCTTTAGAATTGTATCATGGAGCACATTGTTTAAGGGGCAGCAGTTAAGAGTGTGTCTTATAGCCTTAAATATTTTTTTTTCATCAAATATTCCAGCAAAAGCACTCGCAGTTCACCTGCAGCACTCTGTGATTATCAGGAGTATGTTGCTGGGCTACAACAACAACAAAAAAAAACCTGCAGTGGTTTAACCCATCACAAGTGTACTCAAGAACTCAAATCAATGGCCTAAAACACTTCCTTGTTTTGTACGGGAGAAAACAGTGTTTTACTGAGCGTAACTACCACTCATAAAATAGTCATATTTATAGAATTCCTTGAGTTAGACATTCAGAGGTGATGCTTTATGTATTTGGTGACAAGACTGATGTGCAGGATTCAGTATATTTAGACGCATATGTTCCTTCTAATGATTTCCGATACTAGGTTTTGACTTACTCTAATCGAATGCATTTGAGTGAGATCTAAAGGATCAAGGAAGGTGAAATGACTAGTCTCAATAGATGGTTTAAAGCTTGCTGATTGGCAGGGATGAAAACACAGGTGAAAAAAAAGCAGTGTTTAGCTTTTGAATTACTTCAGGATCCTCCTGCTCTACAGTTACCACCTTGTGAATGCCAGATGGATTTACAGTTACAGGGCCAAAGTAAAGTACACGCAAGGAGATTTCGCCATAGTGAATATGAGAAATTATCTGGAGGTCAAATGATCTCTCTGTAGCTGTGTCTCTCATCTTCCGGCATTTTGTGTAATCCAAGCATGTTCTTCTGTTACCGTCTGGATATAATATCATCAGTGACAAATAAGGGTACCACAAGATTAAATATTTACAAGAAACACCGGCCTTTGTTTTACAGATCAACCCAACATCCAGTCAAAGGCTTCTACCGTTCTTCTCTCTCGTCTAAACAAACTACACAGTGTAGATATTGCGTCACTGGCGTTATCAGTGTATTCAGCTGGCAAGTTGTCAGTGATGAATAAAAACCCCATGGATTTAACGAGCAATTTCAACAAATAGAGTCATATCTCATATAGACAGACTGTAGCTGTACGATGTCAGTCTGATGTCGCTGTCTCAGACAAAAGTCACACATTGTAAAAGAATTCTTTGGTCAAAAGCTGAGTTCTGCAGTTTTGCATAACGTGACATGCTGATGATTTAGTGCCATTACGACTAAAAACACTCAAGTTCTGGCACTGTCAGAAAGTTTATGACCTTAAGCACAGTTTGAAGAATGTTTCCATTTATGCAAGCATGTTTTCAGCACAATCCCGGATCATGCCGATTGAAGACATAAGCAAAATGTAGTCATTTTCTTTAATCACTGGTTAATCGCGATTGTTAGTGGGTCTTCATCATTGAATCTGACATGGAGAACACATTATCCGACATTCTTTTATAGAATTATACAATGGTTTTACTGGGATCATCTACAGTGTGATAAGGAAAAGTCTTAAAAGATCACTGAAATCACACAGTCTAAATGTGAAGGTGTGTGTAGTACAAGTCGAAACAAACGTCACCCTATTCTCCAAAATGGCAAGGCTATCCCGGCCTAAGGCCAGCTGCGATGCTCTGCTGCTGAATTCTGGGATGCCAAGTGGAGGTGGATACTCCGGGATAAGGGTGGGGTCAGTGGCAATTTGTTGCTTGATCTTCCGGATGAGAGGATTCACTATGGGGTGACCATCCTCGCCTACGTATTCTGAAAAGGAAGACGTTCACAAAGGTTAGCAATTAGGCTACAGTGTTGTTCGAGAGCATTTGAGGTGCACAGTGGCGGTGTTTGGTGGCGCAGTTTGGTCAATTCCCTCTTCACCTGGTTCAAATTAATCGATTAACAATCCAGTTTGTGTATTAGAGCAGGGACATCGCTGGTGTTTTGCACCTATGTGATATATTTTAAATAATAATAAGTATAATAAATATAATAAAATAAATAATTAATACTGGGCGGCTGTGGTTCTAGTGGTAGAGCGGGTTGTCCAGGGTTGGTGGTTCGATTCCCGGCCCACGTGACTCCACATGCCAAAGTGTCCTTGGGCAAGACACTGAACCCCAAGTTGCTCCTGATGGCAAGTTAGTGCCTTGCATGGCAGCTCTGCTACCATTGGTGTGTGTGTGAATGGGTGAATGAGACACAGTGTAAAGCGCTTTGAATAAAAGCGCTATATAAGTGCAGACCATAACATCATCTAGTCTTGAAAAAAAATACTGATTTATTGCCTATTTACATCTGGTCATCTCATTCATATTGATTATCCTGACAATATCTGGATCGGGATTATCCACATTAAAATGCATGTGTAAATGCGCAAAGGATGAACAGATCTAAATCCCAAAGCATTTCTATAAATTCAAGATATACTATAAATACATCCGGATGACAACACAGGAAGTTACTGGTCAAATGAAATGTGCTAATTTGCATATTATGCACAATATAGCAATCAGCGTCCCATCTACTAGGTGATGCATTTAGATACAAGTGTAAATGGATGTGATTTCAAATTTTACCAGGATTTTTACCAGGATTTTTATGAGGATACAATGAAGACGCATGACATGACTAGGTACATCTCAGGAGCATTTACACCTGGATTTTTTCATGTGAATTAAATCAGAATTAAGATGCATGAAATGACCAGGTACATCTCGGGTACATTTACATCTGCATTTTGATGTGAATTAAATCTGAATTAAGATGCATGAAATGACCAGGTACATCTCAGGTGCATTTACACCCAGACTTTGATGTGAATTAAATGTGAATTAAGATGCATGAAATGACCAGGTACATCTTAGGTGCATTTACACCCGGACTTTGATGTGAATTAAATCTGAATTAAGATGCATGAAATGACCAGGTACATCTCAGGTACATTTACACCTGGATTTTGTGAATTAAATCGGAATTAAGAAGCATGAAATGACAAAAGAGATCGGATTGAAATCCTTTTTAAAAGCTTATTTTGTATCTGCTTATTTTACATCTGCATGTTATAATCCTGATATTTCAGACGCACGTTTTTCAATATATTTAACTTTTAGATGTACAACAGCTCCGGAGGTAAGTGATGGTTCGGGCGCACCATCAATTAAGCGGTTGCGTCACTCACCCCTGCACGCGAGGCAGACCTTGTCAGGATGCGAGTCACGTTGGAAATCTTCCAGAAGTTTCTCCTCGGTGTTGATCGCCGCCACAGGGGTATCCCGGGGCTCAGAAAGGCAGGAGGCCATTACTGCGTGAAACACCGTCTTACTTATTCAGTGTCAAAAGATGGGTTTTTCGTTCTCGCGATATCGCAGGTGCGTCGCGTGAACCAAACCGGCCTCCGTGTTTACTTTCATGTTGCCATGGTTGCATATGAAACAGTTCTCAGCAACCAGCACCCATGGGCTATGTCCGCAACCGCATAACATGCCTAAATAGTACACTACGCCCTCTATGGTAAACTGCAGTGGTGTATGATGTTGATGCAGTGTTTCATAAACGATTTGGGACGCAGCCCGTTTTATAGCTTGTTGAAACCTACAATTAGTTCATAATTAACAAGTTATGCAGACTTCATGGCCATTTTCCCACTACTAACACCTTACAATAATTCATAAAACCCTTAAAAGCTAATTATTATTTTAATACCTCATTTATTTTATTTGATTAACATTGCTTACCAAGTGTTCAGACCTTTTCTAAAAGCTTAGCTGCCATTGTTAATGTTTTATTTCACATCCAGGCTGATTTGCATCAGTGATAAAAGTGACATTTAACTGCACATTTTCTTCGAAAAACACACCACAATTATCCTACTAACAATACAAATAATTATTGTTCAGGGTCAGACAGATGACCGAACCCACTTGTATACATAGCTTCAGATGCAACAGTGAATTCAATACGGCAATCATCTTTGCTCTTTTCTCATTTTCTAGTTTGCGTCACATTCATTCATTTCAACACTCACTTAACCGTGGGTTCATCAACTGAATCTGATTAGTTATAAAAGAAAAGGCAGACAAATAACACCACAACCCTGCTGCCTCAATATACTCCAAGTCTGTGGATTTCTTTCCCTTCACATTTGTCTTGCTTTTCTGATTCATAGACATAGTACACATTCATTGACGTACACATATCGATGTTTGAACCCACAGAGCCGAGCTGTACATTTTGATCACAAAACATGTTCAGATACATCCACACAGTTAATCGGTGACAATTCAGGATGGTTCAGTCCGTCAAATCGTCAACCAAGAAGCCACCTCCTCCTTCCTCCTCCTGCTCCTCCGTGTTTTCCGTAGGATTAACTGAAAAGACAAAAATGGAACATATAATCCTTTATGAAAACCATACAGAAAGCTATGCACACTGCATACTCACGTGTAATATGTTGCGCGTACGTGTAATAAATGCTCACGTGTAATATGTTGAGCAGAGATGAACACCGGCCCTTTGCCTGAACACAAACTGAAGGTAACAGGCGGCATGAGCTCCAAGGCAGGGAAGCTGACCTGAAACACCAGATAAAGTGCAAGATCAAGTGCACGCTGTTAAATGTACTATCCTAGACATTCGTTTAGATTGTGATCCACCCACCATGGGCATACAGTGACGCAGGGTGGCAATTGGAACAGGCTTGGACTCGCCAACTCCGTCTGATACAGCAACTACATGCATCTCGTCACTTGCCTGTGCACCGAGGCATATCTGCAGGAGAAAGTGGAATTCAATTCAAATCACTCATCTTCAACTGGTTTTCTTGCCTTAAACTTAGACGAGTCTAAGTTTGCTGCAATAACTCTCTTTTAACCCACTGCACTCGAAAAAACCATTGACAAAGTACTCTTTAATTTAGTTCACTGCAGCTTAAACAGCAAGTTAACCCAAAGTACAAAGGGATTATTATGCTGTCTAAATGATATTGTTGAATTTACAGGTAAGTACCTGTACTAAAAGTTATGGGGGGAGAGGAAAAAAAAAAAGCTGTTGCACATTTTTAAAAGCTTAACAGAAACTGAATGATTTTACAAGCCACTTTTAATAATTGGGTAAAAATGAAAGAAAGAGAGGTCGGTCATTTGCCTTCCCGTAGACTATTGTTATTCACAGCACAGTGGCTCGCACCATTACACTTTAGAAGCAGCGCCATTTATTCCCTAACTGCCACTTTCAAATTCATCCACAATTCTCGACGCATGCAGTATCAAATTAATTTACCAAAGTGTAAAAACTACCCAGGTTTCAGATGGTTGAGTTTAGGGATGCAACGGGAAGTTAATGCAACGGCAATACTACTGTGAGGATCCACATTCAAGGGTTTAATAGCATTTAGAAATCGGGCTAGATGAATCGAACCATATGTACTGTACTTCTTGCACAGGATTGTGGCTTTGGGCCAAAAGTGATGCTCAACTGTATGCTCTGTTTCATCTTGTTTTGAGGTAAGATGTCATCAAGGTTGACTTGTTCCTGTGTTCTGGGAGCCAGATTTGGATGAGTTCATTGCCGCTGTTCCATGGCAATATGCGGGCCAAATGAAAGTGGTACGGGTGGGTTGGCAGCTGGCCATCTCATAGTTGCTCCTGGCACAACTAATAATAGTATAAGAGTTTTTTTATTGTGGGGAGGGTGAGGTTGGGGTGGATTTTCATGCAGTATTGATCGAGTCCAAATGTGGCCTCTTATCTTGTCTTAAAGATATTTCAAATGAATGCTTTAGCAGGAGGAAGTCATCTTGCTATGGGAGACACCTTCTAGGCATAGGCTTCAATCTAAATCTGGTTTGGAGCCAGTCCAGGGCAGAAGATCCATCACTTATGGACAGATGAATAATCTTACTGTTTTGATGAAGAACTGGTTCTCCAAAAGATCATCTTCCGCCTCAAACACGGCTGTGGTTTGGCTGGAACTGAGCTCACATCCTGGATAAAAGGGAAACATATGAATGAAAAGTAAGCATATGGCAATATTTATCCAGACAAAAAAAAAGGTGATTAAAAAAAGAAGAAGAAGAAAAAAACCAGTCAGGTCTTACCCCAGTACACACAGACTTTATCAGAAATGGACGAAGAGCTGGTTATGTCTGACAGGCCAAGTGAAGTTATGGAAACCTCTTCAAAGCAGGTAGTCATTTCATTGAAATTTCAAGCCTCACTAGCAACACAAGCAAAATTAAGAGGTGTGTGTGTGTGTGTGTTAGTTGTAGTTATGAAGGATGTAAAGATTTATTGTTGTTTTTACAGCCACAGAGTCGCTTAAACAGACCATTTCTCTATAGCTTTTGTGGGTCAAAATAAATAAGACAAAAACAAAATTATATATATATATATATATATTAAAAAAATCATTATATAACATACAGTCATTAAACAGTTGTTACAACTATGACATGCTTGAAATGACATTAAACTTTGGCTAAGTGCTACATTCAATCCATCTTAATAGAACTGTTTTCATTAAGCTCTAGTTTGAAACAAGTTATATCATTTTCAGGCCTGTGTTTATAAATTCTTAATAACTAATATCATTGCAATATATATATATATTTAGCTTTATAACATTAAACTTACTGAGAGACGAGGCGAAAGCAGACTCGAGGACTCGACTGATTAATGAATCTCAGGTGATTTCAGAAACGCCACTGGCCTGCCTGATAAACTAAAATGACCGCTAGAGGGCAGCGCGAGACCTTTCAACAATATGGCTTCCGTGTAGAGTTAATTAAACATGGAGAAGTTAAATGGATAATAACAAAACCCTTCAGGGACTGACGAAGTGTTGTGCTGCTTTTTATGGTAAGAGTTCAGTTCGAAGAAACAAAAGTGTAACTTAAATATGAAGGTGAAAAGATGCCCAGGTCAGTCATTGGTTTGTGTGGGCGACCTTTTTCCTCTGAGGGGGAAAAAATGGCGTCAAAGTGACAGGTGGGTGATTCTGTTCCATTTAGCCATGACAATTGGCTATGGAATTTGATGCAAAGTGCTTAAACATTTCCTGACGCCAGCCTTACATGAAACAACAACAACAACAACAACAACAACAATAATAATAATTTAAAAAATCATATAAATGTAAACATGCATGTACCATTGAGAAATGTGTTAACTAATCTCAGGCCAAAAAAAAGGTAACAGTGACAGGTTTATTTATTTACTTATTTATTTATTTAAAAGAGAATTCGCAAATACACAATGTGATTAACTATCATCCAAGCTACTGTCAAGAAGACATTACAGACATTCTAATGATAGTAGATTTATAATTTGCTTTTAGACTTTAATTTGGGTAACAGGGTTGTCCGTTCAAAGGAAGGTTGTCCATTCAGTTTCACTATCATTGAGGGGGGAAAAGGAATGAGAACTTCTTTTTTACATTCCCATGATCTTCAGGAAATTCTGAATAGTGAAAGTTCCTGTTGAAGGTGTGACTAGTGACCTTTTTGTGATTGTTGCAGCCCAAAAATGCTTGATTTTACTGCGGCTTTCCCAACAAAAATTTGTGATGAAACTTGCTGAATTTTTGTGTGCTTTTTTTCTCCCCAGAAAACTGCTTGAATTGGCAAAATTGAAATTGCACTAAATTGTTTTGCATGGACTTTCTCAGTGATGTTTGTTGGTAAATGAGACTGTTTTTTTTTTTTTAGCTGTATTCCTGTTCGAGGCATGTGAATGTGTTGTGATAACGACATCACATGACGAGTTTTGGCCCAAATCTGCGGAACATATAAGGTAATTGCTTGATTTTGCTCTAATTTCTGTGATTGCAAAATTGTGAAATCCTGGAGGGACTGAATATTCCAAATATTTCATCAGGGTGATTGTGTTCAGGTAACAAGGTTGCGTGAATATTGTGGGACAAGAATAAAATGTGCCTTTTTCCATAAACTTTAATGGGTCCCACGAGCATGTTTCATGCCTGAGATGTTAAAAGTATATTTTAATGATTTAGATTTTAAGGTAAATTGTAGTATAGTGGGCCGCAGCAGCAAAAAAAAACTGTTTTCTAAGTGTGTTGATAGGTTGTATTAATGCATTACACACATACACACATTCGCACGTAGTGGCAGTATATAGCATAGTCTGCCTACTCGCATGTTTTTGGACATTAAGTTAGTATGAAGAAACCTGGAGGAACAATATATGAGTAGAACATGCAAAACTCACAAACACACAGTAACCTGAGCTGAACTCAGGACCCTGGGGCTGTGAGGCAGTAATAGGTTGTTGTGAAGGACACTTTATAATACTTTTGGTGGTTATAATACCTTTTTACCTTTACTTTACATGCATATTTGTAAATTTAATAGAGCACAAATGGCATTGTAATGGTGGAGTCACTTTTGTATCAGCAGGTATCTAAGAAGGAGGGGTGGTGGACATACACAGTGCAATCCTGAAATAAAAATGAGAACACTCCTCAAGAAAAGAAGACTGGGAATCAGTTAAAGTTTTGCTTTGTTTAAAATACAAAAGGCCTAAATATTTATATATATATCAGGGCTTTGCTCCTGTTTACGAAGGACAGAACCTTTAGACATGTAACCACCCGGAGGTCACAACATAGTGATCCACCACCATGCTGATAAATATCAGCCTTTTTATTAATGTTAATTATGGGGTCCTTGATAAATGTCGTCTTAATGGCACCGACAGATGTTTCCACTTAATCCAACCCACAGTAGCCAGCAGCATCTTTAAATGATTGCTTGAAGTAGATAAACGGAAGAGAAAAATGGGGTTGAGTCTAGACAAAAGAAATCTCCAACAATTGCTTTGGTACTGTAGTTCCTCTAAAAAAGTAGGCCATTTACATCAATTGCCATATCTTTATTTGTTAATGTTAGTGAATTTGGACACGCTCACTTCAAATCCCCCACTTTAATCAGGAAAACATGTTCGTGTTCTTATTCTTATACAACAAAATCTTTTATCCTTTTAAAAGGCTTGCAATCTGGGTGAATATTGCTGCTTGAGCTGAAGTTGCTGTAGTCCCATCTGCCAGTAAAAACATTGAGGAGTCTGTTGGGATTTTTTCTCACATCAGTTTGCCCTCTTTATTTAGCAATGTTTGACTTTAATCATAATAATATAAAAATGCCATAATTGGTTTCACACAGAACCTGATCATGGTTCTTGGATTCAGTCGATGAACACATGACGTGCACACTAATATGGAGGCATTTGAAAATACTGTTTTCATAACAAAAATGTTATGTCCACGTTGTCATTTGAAAAGTTCACAGTGAAACAGAGATTGTTCACATTACCTGACCAAGTACGTTTATACAGTTTAACACTATTGAGCGTGCTGCCGGATGTACAGTAGTGATTACAGAGTACTTCATCTTGCATGGAGGAAGGCAGAGTTTATCTTGCGTGTAGCTCTGTTCAGTTGTAAAAGAGTGACAAAAACAGCACTGATAATAAAAGTCAAATTCTTGTGCTCATGTTTTTGGATGTGTTGCAACTGAGATCAGGGGTCATGGCATGATTATAAAAAAATTAAAAAAAAATCAACATTTTCATTTCCCCTATCCACACCAAAGCTGAAAATAGTGTTAAAAACAAACAAACAAAAAAACATAGAATGAAAGGCCAAAATGGAGAAAACGTATTTGCATAAGAATGTGCAAGGCCATTTTCAAATGGTTTTAGGTCAATTTCTAACACCAAGATGTTAATTTGTAACTTTGCAAATTTGTAAATTTGTGACTCTTAAAAATAAAGGGTTTTGGTGTTTTGTTTTGTTTTTTAGCCTCATGCCATAGGAGAACTGTTTTAAGTTATACAAAGAACCTTTTACTCTCAAGTTCTTTAGAGAACCATCTATTTACTGGTGCTTTAAAGAATCCAGAAATGGTTCTTCACAGCAGAGCCACAAGGAACCATGTCATCAGAAATTCTCTTAAAAAAAAAAAAACAAACAAAAAACCTTAGTGCTTTTAAGGAACCAAATAAGGTTCTTAATAGTGATGCCAGGAGAACCTTTTCCAGTCCTACAAAGAACTTTATTGGGTTCACATTAACCTGTTAAGGATCGTGCCGTGAAGAACCGATACACTGCTCTGAAGAACCTATAATAAAGCAAAAGAACTTATTTAATCTCCAAAGAACCATATAGCTCAACTCAAGAACCTTATACAATGAAAAAGGGTTCTTGACAAGAAGAAGGTTCTTTGCGGAACATGTGGTGCTGTAAAGACCCATTGAAGAACCTTTATTTTTAAGAGTGTACAGAAACATTATTGTTAGTTCTGGTCCACTAATTTGATTGGATGAGCAATATTCCAACAGTGCTGATATTTAGTATAACAGCACTGGTACATTTCACTGTGTTTATCACTTTGCTTGTCTGTATTCCCTACATAAATTTCCAGTTTCCAAATTTCCAATTCTAGTAATAGTTTGTTACATTGAAACCGTTACTGTCAGTCAGTCTGTGCTTTGGCATGGCAACATGCAACAATCTGTCCTGCTTCTTTGGGAACTGTTTTCATTATCTGTCTTAAAATAAACAAAATATTTGCCCATATTGGGGCGACTGTGGCTTGGGTGCTAGAGCGGGTTGTCCACTAATCGTAGGGTTTGCGGTTCGATTCCTGGCCCACATGACCCCACATACCGAAGTGTCCTTGGGCAAGACACTGAACCCCATGTTGCTCCCAATGGCAAGTTAGCGCCTTGCATGGCAGCTCTGCTACCATTGATGTGTGTGTGTGTGTGTGTGTGTGTGTGTGTGAATGGGTGAATGAGACACAGTGTAAAGCGCTTTGGATAAAAGCGCTATATAAGTGCAGACCATATTGTGTCTGAAATGTCAGTTACTCAATATTAATTTCTTGTTTATAGAACCAGGCGTGGACTGGCCAGTGGGAAGTTTGGGAATTTTCCCAAAAGCAGGCTATTAAGTCAAACTAGGTGTCAGGCGATCATTACATTAAATTCCACTTTGAATTTTTGCTTTCTGTACTCACAAACATGGGGAGGAAAACCTTCCGAAAAAAAAAAAATTGTTTAGTCGTTTTACATATTAACTTAACACAAACAATACAAACGAACAGATTTTGTTTGTTTGTTTATTTATTTATTTATTTATTTATTTATTTAATGATTCGATGATCGAAAAACATGTTGTGTCAGTTCAAATTTGGTCTATCAAATTTTGTTGCCAGTCTGCCCCTGTACAGAACTGTTATATAAACACAATCATACTGTTGTCCTGAATATCATCACTGAGGCTCAAACACACGCTCATGAAATGTTGTTTAAATAAATACCCAACAGAATATTTATATAAGTTTTTGGTATAATCTCTTACAGCATGTCATTTTAACTGAAGGGATTATTTACATTAATGAACAAAAGTGACATTGTTTGGTTCAGAATGAATGCTTTTTTTAATGGACTTGGTTAAGAGGCAGTACGTTATGAAAACGGCATAGAAATATTTTCTCTGACGTTTTGCTTTCTTTAAAAATGAAGCTATCCTGTTTGGAAAATCTTGTAGCATAATGTCACTTAAAAAAAAAAAAAGGTGTAGTACAGCTTTAACTGCAAAATTACTTCAGTTCTTAAAACAGTGAACTGTCCTGGGTGGAACACCCAGGTTTCCACCATCCTCCCAAAAACATTCAGGCAGGTGACTGTCGACTCTAAATAGATGAGCTGATGTTTGAGTTCAGGGTGTATTCCCACCTTTCACCCACCGTTCCTGGGTTTGGCGCCAGATCCACCATGACTCTGACCAGGCTGAAGCAGTTAATGAAGATAAATAAATGAATAAATTAGTAATCTGTCAAACCAGTGTATTGGTGCCACAATAATATCATTTTCTGCTGGCTGGTGTGATGCTGAAAGGTGTCCTTTTTAAAAACAAAAAAAATTTTTTATAGTCTCATGAGATTGGAATAAGGTGCTGGAGTCCTGTAAGAAAAGGAAAAGTTCTCAATGATTAAAAAGGCCTTGAGATAATCAGGTGCCTGGAACGTGTATATAAAGATTGAGGTTTTTTGGAGCGGGTCATGGTGGAGGGCCAAGTACCTTTCTCATGGAAGTCTGGATTTCAAGCCTCGCTGCTGGTGTTAAGAGCAGAGGAATCACAAAAATGTGCAGAGAGTGGTGAATTGAGAAGCTCTGGAATAGGGTATAATTGATCCACAGCAGAGATTGTTGACTTTTCGATGCTATGGATGTGCCAGATTAAACCTGGGGGAAACTACTGTATACTTTGCAGTGTGACTACATATACATTCATTTAACAGTGACATTTGGCCAAGGCTGACACCTCCTTACAATCCTTTATTTTTTGGAGGTCTTCAGATTTTTGTGTTTAGGAGGGATCAAACATTTACTGTACAAGCAGGACACTGAAGACTTTCACTTTTTTTTTACAACTTTGAAGGTGACGAGAGGTTTTTTCTTGATTTATTTTTTTCAAACGCTTTCAAAGGTGTTCCTAAGTTGCATACGGAAGACATTTTCTAATATTACAAACACATGACCACGTTTTTACAAGGTTTCTTTGCTGACGATGGCTACTTACAATGCATATAAACAGTCTACACATCCCTAAATGGCAGGTTTTTATGACGGGAAAATTACATGGTGAAATTACACCAAGATAAATCATGTCGGATCTTTTTCCACCTTTAATGTGCAATTGCAAAAGGTTACAAATAAAGTGAAAAACAATCAGAAACATTTTAGGGGGGAAAAAAAAAAAAGTTACAGTAACCAGGTTGCATAAGTGTACACACCCCTGAACTAATACTTAGTTGCACCTTTTGATTATATTACACCAGTCTATCAGCGTGGCACATCTTGACTTGCCAATATTTTCCCACTCTTTCTTGCAAAAGCATTCTAGATCTATCAAATTGTAAGGGCATCTCTTGTGCACAGCTTGCTTCAGGTCACCCCAAAGATTTCCATTTGGATTCAGGTCTGGGCTCTGGCTAGGCCATTCAAAAACATTGATCTTCTTTTGGTTAAGCCATTCCTTTGTTGATTTGAATGTATGCTTTGGGTCATTGTCACACTGAATGGTGAAATTCCATTTCATTTTCATCTTACTATCAGACACCTGAAGGTTTTGCATTAAAGTGGCTGGTATTTCTAGCTAGTCGTGATTCCCTCCACTTTGATAAAACCTGCAGTTCTGGCTGAAGAAAAGCAGCCCTAAAGCGTGATGCTGCCACCACCATGCTACACTGTGTTGTTGATGTGTGCTTTTTTTTGTGCCACACATACGTTTTGAGATTATGGAATTATTATACTTTTTGGAATTTGTCTCATCAGACCATAACACATTTTGCCACATGGTTTGGAGTGATTTAGTTGGGCTTGGGTGTCTTTTTGTGAGAAAGGGCTTCCAACTAGCCACCCTACCCCATAGCCCAGACGTGTGAAGGATACGAGAGATTGTTGTCTCAGTACTTGTCGGATATTCCTAAAGCTCATTTAATGTTGCTGTAGGTCTCTTGGCAGCCTCCCTGGTAAGTTTTTGTCTTGTCCTTTTGTAAATGTTGGAGGGACATCCTGTTCTTGGTGATGTAACTGTGGTGCTCCATTTTCTCCACATATTGATGATGTGGAGAAATGTTTAGAAATTCTTTTATACTCCGGTCCTAATTTATTCCTTTCAAACCATACACATGGTTTGTAAGCTCTTTGCAGACCATGGCTTCAGCAGTCAGATGAAACCGAGAAGATCCTACAGAAACAGCTGATCTTTATTTGGGTTAATCAGAATACTTTCACTGATGACCGCTGTATGGAATGTGATTGGTTCATCCTGAACACAGCCACGTCCCCATTTATAAAAGGACTTGCACACTTATGCAACCTGGTTATTGGGATTTTTTTTTATTTTCCCCACCTAAAATGTTTGATTGTTTTTCACTTAATCTTTATACATTGTAACTTCACATTGAGAGTGGGGAAAAGTTGATTTATCTTGGTTTCATTTTTTGCATCACAAAAACCTGCCATTTTAACAGGGGTGTGTAGCCTTTTTTTTTATTATTTTTTTTTTTAAATCCACTGTGTTGTTCTTAAGTAGGTTTTAGTAGTGTAGAATTAGCAAAGATCATATATGGCTAGCTAGCATCCGTGCTAGATGGCATTAAATGCATTTAATTTACTTTTTAAATTAATAATTTACTTTTCGGTCACATGGTTGCACTTTTAAAGTGTGCTCATCAGTTAATATCACGATATCACTGAAAATAAAGAAAGAATGAGAGTTTTTTTTCCCCCTCCTTCTTCTTCTTCCCATGATCTTTAGGAAATTTGGTGATGTAATTTCCTGTTTAACGTGACCTGTGGAAAAATATTCCAAAGGACCATTTTTCCACACAAAGTAATATAATATTTAAAAAAGGATCAAATATTTTTTTCAGTAAAATGTCATTATAGTGGGCTGGGACAGGAAAAATGCTGTAGTGCTCTAGATAGGTTTTTATTAATGTTTTAAGTCTGAAAATGCGCATAGGTTGTAGTGAAGGACACTTAACCTGTTTACAGTGTCTTATACCATTACATTCCATACACATTTGTAGATGTGGTTTCAGTGGGACACACATGGCACCTCAATCATGGACTCGCCGTTGTAAATTCCAGTGCGTGACCCTCGAGCAAGACCTTTAACCCTTTACTGTTCAGCTTTATGGTTTAATTGTAATGCCGTCTCAACTTGAAAGTCACTTTTGCTAAAAGCATACGCCAAGACGCATAAGCGCCAAGGGAAAATTAGAGCCCAAAATGAATTCTTAGCCTTCAGGTGGCCTCTTGGGCGTAGTTGAACAGAGACTTTCAGTTGCAAACAAGTCCAACTGCCTGCCATGTTGCTTTCTAAAATGGTCGCTCCATCTAGCCAGCACTTTGACTTTTTATCTTAACTCTTAAAAGGAATTCCTGTTTCATCTTTAGAGAGTTCTAAGAAGGTGCACACATGACTCACGCTATCCCTCTGCTATCTTGTGCGTCTGCTTATCTGCACTTTGACACCCTACCGAGTGCTGCAGTTTATTCTGAGGACAAAAAGCACCATTCCCATTGGTTGGAGGACAAAATTTCAAATATATTTTAAGGCTGGGCTAGTTCTGGGTTTTGTTTTTGTTTGTTTGTGGAAATTTTTTTTTTTTTTTTTATGCTGAGTTTAAGTATAACCATACAATTAATGGTTTGCTCAGTTGTTATTTTGAGTAGTACCTTTCCAATTCTTCCAAAAGTAAATCCACAGATCTTTTTCAGTCAGATTTCCAGATGGACATTTATTATTAGTATTATTATTATTTTTTAAACTGGCTGAAAATAGACACTTGCAATGGAAACTCTCCCTGAGTCTATATCCAGGAAGAACAGTCTAACATTTGGTTATAATTTGATGATATCAGGTAAACTGGACAGTGTTTTTAGAGACACTGTGCCACTGATGTACTTTCCTATTCAACTGTATATTTGCTTTGGAGAATCTGCAGATGGGCTACTGTTACTGAATGCGCAAGTGTAATGTGATGTACTCTTCCAGGAAGCCCTTTTGTTCTTCTCCCAGCCTCTCTGCATTGATTTCCATTTTGTAGTTGCTTCTCGAAACGTTACAGGTTTGAAATATCGGACGCTCCGAGCTTTGCCTGACCTGAGGAGAGATGAAGCTGAGCCGGAGGTACATTTCTGTTCGATATTTGTTGGATTTCAGGAAATGCTGTGCTTGTTAAGCCCACTGCCCCTCCCTGACTCCAAAACTTTTGTAACTGTTCATATGTGTTTGCGCAAAACCTTGTTACAAAACCATTGTTTTTCTGCTTTTCTCTGTTGGTTGATGAGCAGAACCAGGCTGAACATGCCGTGTCCTCAGCAGCATATTTGGCTAACTGGTTCCATCTGTGTGTTTAATGGGCTAATGGCAATGCAGCCCAGGCAGTGCCATGGCCGGTGTGTTGAGGTCTGTAGTGAAGCAGTGCACAACCACACAACATTTAGACAAAGTGCAGTATCCAGCACTAATCACAAGCATTTGCTTTGTCTCATTTAAACACTCCAGCCCAGCTTCTTCTGCCGATCAGATTCATAGAAGATTTGTTTGAAGTGCAGACAGTAAATTTATTTGTTGGTAAATAAATATATTTTATTGTTGTTTGCATTAGGAGAAAATGCCACATGTTAATATCTAGTGTACATACAGTACACAAATTTTAATCAGTTTTCTTAACTTGTTATTCCTTTCTTCCTTTTCTTAAGTCCTTCCAACTTTGTTTTGTTCCTTCCTTCTTTCCCTTTCTTTGCTTCCGACCTTCCCTCTCTTTCACGCCGTCCTTCCTTCATTCCTTCCTTTAACTTCGTTCCTTCTGTTTCCTTGATTCCTTTTTTTCCATTCCTTCTTTCCTTCCCTTTCTTTCACTACTTGCTCGCTTCTTTCCTTTCTGCCTTCCTTCATTTCTTCCAACTATTTCTCCCCTTCCTTCCCCTAACTTCCTTTTACCTTATTCCTTCCTTCCTCCCTTCACTTTTTTTCACTCTGTCCTTCCTTCCTTCCTTCCTTCCTTCCTTCCTTCTCATAACTTCGTTCCTTCTATTTCGTTGCGTTGTTTCCCTTTCTTCCCGTTCCTTCTTTTCTTCCCTTTCTTTCACGGCTTGCTCACGTCTTTCCCTTTTAGCCGTCCTTCATTTCTTCCAACTCTTTCTTTCCTTCCTTCGCTTAACTTCCTTTTGCCTTACTCCTTCATCCCTTCCTCCCTCCCTCCTTCCTTCATTTCCTTTACAACCAACCAACCAATAAAAAGGAATTTGAATTTTTAAATGTTTTAACTTATTTATTTATATATTTATATATATATTTTTTATAGGGCTGCATAATTAATTATACAATCACAATCAATGCTGTATGTTGTGTGTGTGTGTGTGTGTATATAGTGGTACACTTGCACTGAAATAAGGCGTTTTTGGTTTCAAAGCAGCACTGCTCTTCAAACAACATGTTCAAATAGTCTGGCACTGGTGTTACAATGTCTGTGTTTTAGTATTAAGGGATTTGCTTTAGTTAAATCTTTAGTTTAATGTTTAAATCTCTGCTGAGAATGGCTCATAACTCCAGGCTTAGGCTTTATTAAATCACTTTTCACCACAATAACAGATTTTATAAAGACCGCAATGACAACATTGAAATAATGAAAGTTGCTCTATTTTTCTTTCTTTTCTTTTCTTTTTTTTAAAATAATTGTGCAGCCCTGGATATATATTTTTTACATCCTGTTATTTATCTGTTCTGTTATTTATTAATGGTACAATAAAATCACATTGAACAAGGAATTATGTACACAGCTCAAAAAGCAGTATGGATGCTACCGATTGATTCCTCTGAAAAACAAAACCAAAAAAAAAAGCAACAGAAAAACAAAACAAAAAAAAAAGAACTGTATCAGAGGGCACAACAAATATCCTGAGATCCGCAAAAGTGTGTCCGTCGTTGCATTTACTATTATTATTATTATTCATTTCCTTTTCAGTTACTTCCCTCACAGGAGTTGAAATCCTCAACAATTGCACCTGATAATGAAACACCACCGTGTTACATTTAATAAAGTGGAATCCGTTCTTCCTAAGTTGTTACTTATTTTTTTAAATATTAGAATAAATTCTATTTTGGGAGTTTTGTTAGTATAAAAAGCTATTTAAACAAAAGTATAATACAGAGTAATATCGTGTGCCATGCCTTGGGGATCAGACGACTGAAACATGTCAATCTTTTGTCTCTGAATGAATTAAAATAAAAATTTTAGCAGCTCTAAAAGTGAATAGAAGGAACA
Organism: Ictalurus furcatus; assembly: GCF_023375685.1. Lineage (NCBI taxonomy): Eukaryota > Metazoa > Chordata > Actinopteri > Siluriformes > Ictaluridae > Ictalurus > Ictalurus furcatus. The sequence goes on from NC_071259.1 coordinate 5,804,780, forward strand.
GAAAACTAAGGCGATTCTCCTTTTTTTTTTTTTTTTTTTTTTTTTTGGATTTTTTTTTTTTTTTGGGGAGGTTAGCCATAGAGTTCGAGTTTTGTGCACATGGTGAGTTTGCAGCTTATAAAGGACTTATTAAGAAAAACAGAAAACATTAGCTACCATACTATTCGCTATACATGTCCGCGAACAGACGTGAACCTGTCTGACATGAATACCTGTATCGTTCTGATAAACTTTTTGCACATTCACAGGTAAAATTGGGGAATAAAATAAATAGGAAATAATTTAACATTAAGTACAAAATTTGGTTTCAAACACTATTTTGCTGTATCCTAAATGACAGATTACATCTGTTGTGCTTTTTTTTTTATTATTATTTTTTAAAAAGGAAAAAAAAAAAAGTTGTAGGTCTGTTGTAGGTGTTTGTGCACCAGAAGCGTCCCCCCCCCCCACCCCCCCCCCCCCCCCCCCAAGTCCTCACTCTTGAAAGATATAAACTATAAACTTGCTGGGACAGAGTCAGCCTGTGGGAACATCCACAAAATTTTGATCACTTTGAGATTACTCCACATCACCCAGATCCAGCTTGGCTTCCCTCAGTCCCTTTATAGATAGTTGTCCATCACACTGACCCAGCTTAACTGGTTTGATCCAGTTATTTTCCCTAAAGGCCAAGAGTAATAGCAGCCTGGATGTGCTCTCCGCTGTCCATCCGCTCTTGTGCGCGAGCCGTCTCTGTGCGTGCCACTGTCCGATCAGCCATTCCCATTCGGTTTATCCTGTTTGTGTATTTCATCACAGTCGTTTGAGAGGTTACTTTTGTGGCTCTTTGCAGTCCCTGGTCTGCTAGCCAGAACGTTTGGCCGATCTCGGTTGAAATTAGTCGTCTCTGTCTACGCCTCTCTCGCTCTTGCTCTCTTTCTCTTTCTCTCTCTTTATGTTGCTGTCTCATGCTGTCTTTCAGCCAAGCTGTGGATTCTCATACTCCCAGCCCCTGTAAGGTGGAACTAGAAAAGATAAATAGAGGGAGATTTTGTTAGAAGCATTGCCAGACACTCATAGCATTCTTCCATATTTGATTAAGTTTAATATATAGCCTGGTCCTGGCAAAATTGAAAGTGGTCTTGGTTTTCATGAAAATGAATGGATAAATCATGAACAGCACGCAAGTCCACAGATCCTTAAACCATCTGTAGGTCCTGTATGTCGAATGTGTACCTTTTTCTCCCAAATTAAGGCAGAGGACCCATTTATCTACAATTTATCCGTTGGCTTTTTAGTAGTACCTTACTGCACTATGCATAGTATTGTCTGTGCACTAGATAAAGTCTCTTTAAAATGATGCACAATTGCAATAGCAGTCATTTAAAAGATGTTAGAAGATTTTAAGTATTAATTTGTATACCACAACACTCCTGAATTCTCGGATCTGATAGATTTATGTGCTTGTTCTAATACGTTATTGTTTCTAGTGTAACAAATAATTCACAGAGACTTCTTTGGTGGATACTCTGCAATAATCAAAGCCTAATAATAAATGGATTAAAAAAACGTGTGTGTGTGGGGTTTTTTTCTTTTTTTTTTTTAAATTGTATAATCATTGATGTGGTGAAGTGTTTTATAAGGAGATGTTTATTTAACATTTATGGAAGGTGTCACTAGTAAGTTTTCCAATATATGATAGAGAGAGAGAGACGGAGAGAGAAGGAGAGAGACAGAGAGAGAGAGACGGGGAGAGAGAGAGACACACAGAGAGAGAGACGGAGAGAGGGAGACACACACACACACACACACACACAGAGAGACAGGCAGAGAGAGAGATACACACACACACACAGAGGGAGACAGACAGAGAGAGAGAGAGAGAGAGAGAGAGAGAGAGAGAGAGAGAGAGAGAGAGAGATGGGTAGGTGAGGGAACGACTGTTTATTCCTGCTCTATAAAAGGAACTAGCCTTTTGTGGGCATTAACTGCAACTTTTAACAGATTAAAAACTATGAAATGTCATTTTTTTAAAAAATAAATAAAAAGTTGTTGTTGGCAAATTGCTGTGGTATAAAAGGAATAAATCACTCCCTGTCATGTTCTGTTGCTTACTATAATTTCCAAACACGTAAAATAAGTCAAAATGCATTTTCTTGCATCACAATTCCCGTCACACTCCAATTAACGTCAACATAATTACATGACAAAATGATTGTAATTAAATTACAAAAGTTTTCAACACATTGAACTTGCACTTTGATCACTATTAGAGCTACAAACAACTTAATTGAATGAGGAAATATATTATACAAGTGTTCCATCCAAGTACTAGGTCTTTGTTTTTAAGGGCTTATTAACTGACTGGTCTCAGATGTCTGCAATGTTGCAACACTGTTAAGTGGTTTTGTTTTGTTTTTTTAGCCTGCATAATTCGGTTTATTCCCCAATAGATACGACCTTACAATGCAGTATTGCTAAAGCCAGAGGTTCTCTCACTCTCTCTCTCTCTGTCTCTCTCTCTCTTCTTTGTCAAAATATCTCAGATCTGTGGTCTCATTGCTTAAACATCCATATATATAAAGCCAGGTTTCTCATCTGCTTGGCAGACTTGTTGAACTTGGCAACGAGGGATGACTTGGAAATGACAAGAAAATGCAGCACCACATGACTATGGCTTTCGTGTTACAGTTTAAGACTCGAACTAGGTTTACAGTTCCTGCTTAATGGTTAAACACGTATAAGTGGCCTCATGAATCCCTTTCCATCTGATTTTTTTGTGGGTCAGAAACGTATCCCCTCATAACTCTTGCCTTTGCCGTAAAACGTCCTGTCTTAAATCTGACTGTGTAAAAGACTCCTAAAAGTGATCATCACCGTGGCCTCGGGAGGACATCACTTCCCTCGTCCTTTTTTTCTTCGGGTAGCATATGCCATCGCTCATCTTTTTCTCCTTCATGCCGTTCCCTTCCTCCACCTCTGATTTCATCAACGCTCCCTTCATCACTCTGAATGCCGCAGATTCCGATCCTATCATAGCTACTGTACTGTGCATGTCTCCACAAGAACAGATAAACAATACCCAGCGTTTATGTCCTATCAGAGAGAAAAGAGGGAAAAAACAAACTAAGAAATGTTCATAGAGGGCCAGGCCCTTTAGTTCAATCCTCCCAGGCATAGGAGTGCAGATCTGATCACGAGTGACGTTATTTTAAAGCCTTGTTTTTGCACCTGGTAGGCAAAAAAAAGCAGAGAACTTTTGACTGACTGCAACACTATAGTGGTTAAGTTTCTGCACACTTGTTTAAATCTCAGAGGGCCGCTGTTTTAAACAGGAGGCTTAACCCTCAACTGGTCGGCTAAATGCTTAGACTGTGTTCTTGTATGTAAATGAATAAAGAGAGAATTATTTCAAGCAGCATTATTTAAATACAAAATATCTGCCATATGTAAATCATTATGGAGCGGGTCCTCACAGTATTAATTTAGCTTGCGACTTACATGTTTGACTACAGAATTCAGTTTCAGAAGAGCACTCAGTATGGGGACTCTCTATCACAACGGTGTTTGAGTGAGATTTCAAGCTCTACAAACCTTGTTTAACAACTTCACCTATGAAAATAAATGCTGTTACAAGTTAGAGTTCGGTGTTAAGGACAGCTGAAGGAAAACGGCCAGACTGGTTTGACCTGACATAAAGTCTACGGTAAATCAAACAACCACTTTTTGCAACCACGGTGAGCAGAAAAACATCTCAACATGCCAAAACCTTGAGGCGGATGGCCTACAGCAGTAGAATACCACATTGGGTTCCAGTGCAGTCAGCCAAGAACATGAATCTGAGGCTACAGTGGGAACAGACTCACCAAAACTGGACAGCTAAGGATTGGAAATACGTTGCCTGGTCTTGTTCGAATTTTCAACTGCCTGGTGTATATCTGAAGATTTTTCCACTAAGTTCTTGATCGTGAACTTAAGCCTTTTAATTAAGTCTCTGTATATAGCCAAGGCTAATCTAGTGTCCTTGGTGGCTTATATATCCTTTGAGTAATTTGTAGTGTGTCATATATGACGAAACCGGACGTCCACTTTATGCACGTCTTCGTTACTCACTACTACAGTCATTTCTCAGCTCGGATATTCAGATTACCCTGGGTTAGAGTCTGAGCTTAAAAATATAGACCAATTAATCATTTTGAGTAATTGTTCTCAGTGTAAGTAAACGATCTGATGCTGTTCCATGGACCGCTGCTGTATTTGGTAAAGTGTGCCAGGGAGGTGTCGGACCCAGACGTCTGCTGATTTGGATGATTGATGGTCTGAAAATATTAGAATCAACTCTCACTTTGCTGCCGTGCCTATAATGGCCACCTGGCTCGTGTCTAATGTTTCTTCATATTACCATTCTGCTAACTCATCTCAAACTTTTCCCTGTATTTTCCCCACTTTTGCAGTTCTGCTGCAGAATGTTTTTTTTTTCTTCTAATTCTTCTTACAAGACTAGTCTTTGAAAGGTTAGAGGGATACCCGACACCATTAAACTCAATGGCCCTGTTGTGAGGAAATGATGTAAAGGATCCATTACCCAAGACATTTTAAAAATCCTTTATAGGCAATAGCAGTGTAACAGTTTATCAGTATAATGGTATACCATTAATGAGTCCTCAGTAACCGCTTTGCTTTGTCCTGGTCAGGGTCATGGTTGATTTCTAGAAGCAGCTACAGTACAGGAACTGTAATCATACATTCATTCATTCATTCATTCATTCATTCACCAAGCCTAAGTGCTTTATCCTAGTCAGTATCCTGGATCCGGAGGTAATCCCGGCAACACTGAGAGCAAGGAGAGGATGCACCCTGGATGGCAGTCCATCAACAGGGCACAATGCACGCCCACTTTCACAAGTTCAAGTAGCCAATCCACCTACTGGAGGTGGAACCGAGAAAGTCTGGAGGAAACCCACATGGACATCGGAAACAACACACAAAACTCCACACAGACAGTAACCTGAGCTCAGGATCAAACCAGGAACCCTGGAGCGGTGAGACCGCAATGCTATCCATGCTCCACCACCATGCCACCACATGGTTTACCATGATAAGAAAATAATTTAATAAAAATAAGTAGCTATACTGTTAACATGACACACATATTGGGTTATATGATGATTTGTAAAATATATACTAGAAGAATGTTCTAAAAATAAAAAATACTGCTTGAATGCACAAGTCACTAGAAAAAAAATGCTCTTCCATGAAGTGTTCGCATTACAGTATTTCTTTAAATGGGCAAATTTGACACTGCAGCCTTAATGCCATCCTCTTTAAACGTTATACTGACTTTACATCCTAAAGTCTTCAATCACTTTGGCAGTCATTAGCAAAAACAAACAAAATAAACCACCTAACAATTCTATAAAGCAGTTTAGACCTCACAATAAAAACGGTCAAATGCATTTTGAAGGTCCATTAGTTGCTGAATTGATACTGTATGATACTGTTACCAGTTCCTCCAGGGCATGGGCAATACATTTTTTATTAACAGTCATTTAAAGGTAAGAGGATAAACATAAAATTAACAGAATTTATTTCCAATAGTGTTGTTTTTGACTTGACTATATTGTGTAATTGTAAATGTGTTTACTTCCATTTGGCTTTATGTATAATCAGTAATCAGTATTGTATTCATGTGTGTTTACTTGGCTGGTATTATGAGCATGAAGATTCGAAAGAGCAGGGGCAGATGTTTAACCTCTTGTTTTAATCTCTGGATCTTTGATCTTGCTCAGTGACTCGTATTTGAAAGCAGCAAGAGAAAGAAGCATATAAACCAGATTTAATGGTTCATGTTTCATTCTCTTCTCACAGTTAATTAAACTCTACCAAGCAAAAACTAAACCCGATCGAATCATTTTACTGCGGATTTTCCCCTAGGTGTGACTCCATGTTCTGTTGTGTTTTTATTTTAAATTTCTTATTACGATTTCGGTTTATGAACTGGGGAAATAACGAGAGAGTACAGTGTGAAAGTCTTCTTGTGAAAATCACTTCACTGTGTATTATAGACGGACTGTAGTTTTCGACTCGGACACACTGCGTGTCTGAAATGTGCCATGAGCAAGACGTTTACATCATTTCCATTTAGTCACTTGACAGACATTTTGATGCTATTTAAACCTGGTCATTGCATGTGACTTGAGTATCAGGGTTATATCTAGATCGGAATAATTTACATAAACACACACACACACACATCACATTTAAAACAGATTTAATTCTGAGCACTCAGCCCATATTGGGAGGTCTGAGATGCATTTTAACCAGATTCATATGAGGGTAAATCTGACAGGTGAAAGGTATCCAAATACAACATAATGGGTTTGGTCCACGACGGCTGAAGCTGGCATCTCTAAGGAATTTAAATGGCTTGCAAATTCATGATTTCCATCCTTTTGCATAAAACTACTTAAAATGAGGAACAACTTTTTTTAAAATATATATATACAGTTGGAACAAGTGCTATGAAGTGACTTGCATAGTGAAGGCGATACGGCAATCAGATTTTGAACTGGCTAACCAGGGCTGCGTGTTGATAAAATCTTATCAGGACAGAATCCAAATCCAACACCCATGGAAAGACCAGGTATAAATAGGGACTTGCTGTATATCCTAGTCATCTGTAATATATATAACTAGTTTCCTTACTAGATGTAGCTTGATGCTGAGAGCTATAGTAGGTTTTTGCTTAATGTGCTTAAATTTAGTTATGCATACATGAGTGTATAGGAGCAGCATTGTTCACATAGTTGTCAACATACCTTATGACTAAAAGCTTTGCTAGCTTCTCTTCAAAACTTTTTTTTTTTCTGCTATTGTCGGTGTCTCACATACTACAGCACTCCAATTACTATACACGGACATGTAGCGTCAATTTCTGAGGACATGCCAAGCGATGCTCCGAACAACTGCAGGTTACGTTCGGCAGCCATCTTGTGTATAATCTCGCAATAATATAATCAAGGCCCCAGGAGTGGGTCTCTGGCAGTCGTGGGATTTGTTTATTTGCACATCAAGTTAGCGAATACTATCCATCCTTCCATACCGCTTATCCTTTTCAGGGTCACAGGGAGCCTGGAGCCTATCCCAGGGAGCGTCGGGCACAAAGCAGGGTACACCCTGGACAGGGTGCCAATCCATCACAGGGCACAATCACATACGCACTAGGGACACTTTATACATGCCAATCGACCTACCGTGCATGTCTTTGGACTGGGGGAGAAAACCCCCGCAGCCCAGGGAGAACATTCAAACTCCACACACACACACACACACACACACAGGGCCACGGTGGGAATCGAACCCCCGACCCTGGAGGTGTGAGGTGAACGTGCTAACCACTAAGCCACCGTGCTCTAGCGAACACTATGTGAATTTATTTTTTATTTTGCTGCCCATGAGACGTGACAAGAAAACTCACACCTCCAACCAATACTCAATTTGTGCTTCTTTCCATATGTCACACAACCTTTTGCTCTTTGCCTCAGTCAACAGCACACCCTCTCTGTTTGCGTTTAGGGAGATATATATTAACTCCACTTTGGGTGACTGCATGCGCCAAGAGTCTCAATGGACCTGCTGTTTTTACAGCCAAATTGAAACATAGACCAAAACCAAATAATAAAATTCCCATCATGGCTGCACCTAAAGCAACAGGGGTGGAAATATTTCTTTGAGGTCACTTCCGCATTCGAGTTTCCATATTGGGCTCACTGTGTGAAGTTTCAGTGATTTACAGTACTGAGTTTACCATAGTTGACCACCATATATTTCCAGTACAATACCTGTCACAGAGTGCAGCTAAGAGGGAAATGAGGTTGTCAGTGTGTTAATGTGGGCCAACAATGGACATGGATGATTTATGTTATATTAAATAGGTTCTACATGTACACTAGTGGGCCTGTCATTTTCCTCTAAGATGTTAATTATACCTAAGGCAGTGATGGATGAAGTATCGATCCTACCTAACACTGAATGTAACTGAATGTTGGATTCACCAAAAAAAACCAAACAAAAAAAGAACACTGAAAGGATTTCTTTCTCATGAGAAAATTGCCCACACATTGACGGGAAATCTGACGCATGATGCCAGGCTTTGCCCTGCGCATAGAAAGTGATGAGGGTGTGCAACTGGGAATAGCATAACATGGTATATGAACTCGTTCCTGTTGTCTATTTCATTCTCCGACTGGTCATGAGAAAAAAGTCTGACACCTAACTATTTTAAACACAACTCCATTTATATACATTTCCTCTGTATGTAGTCCGCAGACTCGAGCGAAGTTAGAGGGTGTGGCAATATTTCGGCTGTTGCGAGGACTGTGGGAGAAACTACGGGGAGTGGTGGAAAACAACAGAGCGAATGTTCTGTGGGACTTTCCGATTTGGACAGATAAGAGAGGTATTGGACACAGAGAGATAAATAGTGAGATTTAACTAGTTAGTTGGTCTCTCATATGTATCACATATATCAATATGTGCTTAATTGGAAAAGAGAGCTTGTTATTGCCCATTAGGGGCTACACTCTTAGAAAATAGGTTCCATTGAGCACAAAAACGGGTTTTGTGGTCTGTCCCTTTTAAATTCTGTGTAGAACCCGACATCAGAGTTTTTCGCTTTCAGAAATAGTTTCAAGTAGAAACCCCTTTGCCTGTTAAGCAAAGGACGCCTGAGAAACATTTGTTTTTAAGAGTGTAGAGACTAAAAACTTTTATCTCGCAAAAAAAAGAGATTATCTTTAACATGAGCAATAATCCTAAAGCCCTCAAAATGATGATTGTTTTATTATTTGAATAATCCCTGATGTTTTACAATATGATTAATCCCAAATGTTTTACTATATGTTCATAAAAAAGAAACTTCAAGATTGATTAAAGCCCAGATGCTTTGTAATGTTTAATCCCACGTTTTTCTATATGATTAATCTCACTTTTTTTTTACTTCATGATTGATCAATCCCAAATGCTTTACATTGTAATTAATCCAAAATGCTCTAAAATTAATCCCAAAATACTTTATAATGTGATTAATCCCAAATGTTTTAATATGTGATTAATCCCAAATGTTTTACTATATGTTCATCAAAAAACTTCATGATTGATTAATCCCAAATGCTTTACAATGTGATTAATCCCAAAATGCTCTGAGATTAACCCCAAAATGCTTTATAATGTGATTAATCCCAAATGTTTTACTATGTAATTCATCTAAAACATGTTTTACTTCTTGATTGATTAATCCCAAATGCTTTACAATGTGATCTCAAATATTTTGCTGTGTGATTAATCCCCAATGTTTTACTATGTAACTGATTAATCCTAAATGTTTTGCCATGTAATTACTGAATCCCAAATGCTTTGAGATGAATCCCAAAATGATTTAATTTATGATTCATCCCAGATGCGTCACTCTGTGATTAATCCCAAAAGTTTTACTACTGTATGTGATTAATAGTTTGTGTTAGACCTCAAACCTGATACCTTTTCATGCCAGTTAGCCTTTAAACTGAAGTTAACTTATATTAAATGCCCAAAACGATGCCATTACTAGGAAACCGCTGAATTCCTTATTAAGCAATGCATGAAATATAAAATTAACGGATGCGTCACATTTCAGTAAATAAACATCAAGATTTATGTGAATTCTTTGCCCACACCTTTATTTATTCTCTTTTTTTTCCTGTGCACATCAATGTATAGATTCACATGATGTATAGCATGTTTGGATGCCATTTTCTCCCAAGAAACACTTCTGCTCAGTCGTTTCTGTTAATATGTCGATTACAGTTAGCTAGCCTTGAGTGTTTCATACAGTCTGCACAATGTATCGCCTCTAACCCTGTCTACTCACTAGCCACTGTTATGGCACCCCAACCAGAAGCCCAGATATCACTGCAGTGTTCTTTTGGTCAAATTTCAGCACAAACACATCTGTAGATTTCTTTACTGTCACTATTTTGCGCTCCCCGGTCTCAAAATAGCCACTATGAATTTGCTTTGGAATCCAGACCACTGAGATCAGTTGCTCCGCCCAGTCCAACAACAACATTGGCATGGTTGAGCAAGCTTTGTCAGCAACTAAGTGACATGTTACATATGCCATTGCTGTAAATTCATGAAAGGATTGAATAAGGCCAGTTATAGCTTCGGCAAATGTCAAAGTAAAGTGGACTACATGTGATTTATAAATGAAATCATCCGTTTGGGGAAGAACGCGACTAATATGATTTCGATCTTTCTGAAGGGGCTTTTGTTCTAGTCTGTCTTTTGAGACATAAGGCAGAAGTAGTAGTGGTAGTGGCAGCTGTCAACAAAATGGCAGCAGAATTTGGGAAAACATTTCCACTGGTCTGTTTGTTCTAGTACAACCCCGAAGGTACAGATTGCTTCTTTTGTACTCTGCTGCCAAGTGAAACAGCACAGCTGACTTCTGACCCCTGCTGCATCTTGCATCGATCATCACAGTGCATTAAACAGATATGCTGTCTTTCTAGCGACCTCTTATGTATTGCATATGAGAGTGACATTTCAGAGTCTAGACTCACAAAGTTCTGAGCTAACGGACTCTGCACATCCTTAGCCTTAGTCCTTACTGGTTTTCTTTGTTTTTTTTCTTTTTTTGTTCTCTCCTTTTTCTTCCACATGCTGTTTTTGCTCTATTCTTATAAGCACTACACAGACAGAATTTAATTGAATTTAACTTTCACAGTTCTGTGGCATACCCTTGCACTGATGCATGCTTTGTAGGCGGAGCATTAACAGTGCTGAATTACTTCCATTTGGGAACTGTCTGGCCCGAGAAATCATTTTGTAACTCTTTCCAGTCCTTTCGGTCTTTTTTTTTTCTTTTTTTTTCTTCTTTCTGCTCCTTTGAAATCTATTTGGATCAGGTCAGCAGAATTCTTGAACAGAATTGCGAACCAAATTAGTGTGTTTGTATATACGGCAGATCAGATCAACCCCAGATCAGATCAATCTGATCTCAGAACTGATAGAAACACATGACTCTAGTTACTTTCTGATTAAATTTTTTTTTTCTTCACCATCCACGCCCATAACCACTTTAAACCATTTGTTGAATATGGCACATTTTTTAAAAATAAAAGTTGATGAAATGTCAAATCTTATTTTCCAAGTTATACATGTAGAAATATTGAAAAATTCAAACAGTTGAACCCGATTGCGTTGAGCAGGAGAAACAGGGAAAATGTAAACAGCCTGCTATTGCTATCATTTGTGATTAGAGAAATGTTTTGCAGCAAAGTAGAAAGGGTTTGTGCTGATAATACACAGACCAGGGAGCTGTGTTGGGTAAGTTACTCAAAAAAAAGTAATTCACTACAGATGACTAATTACTACTTTAAAATTGGAATATGGTTTCATTACTGATTGCTGCATGTGAAAAGTCATCAGATTTCTAATTACTTTACTTTCACGTTACTTTCAAAACCTATCAAACCTACAAAAATTCACTACAAAGTGAAACTCAGAGTTCTTCCAGTAATTTTAGCGCACGTCAATGTATGACGTGATCAGAAAAAGTCGGATTTATCATAAGACCTGCCTCGGGTGTTGTCACTGTTTGTAGGACTACCAGACCGATAAAATATAAAACTTTTCTAACTAGGCTAGTTTGGTGTCGCTAGCCAAGGGGAGGCACAGCTAAGCTGTCATTGTATGGGTTTAGCTGCTACAGTGCCATGAAGAGTACATTATCTTTCCTTATGTTCTGCTCATATCACGTTCACGTAAACTGGAACTCGTATAGACATTTACACACCTTGTTTTCCTGCTCAGCATCAGAGGATGTTACTCTTTCAGTTTCAACCCCTTTACTGGTTTAAAAAAAAAATCGGCATATATCCATTTTCCCTCACACTGACTGTGAGCGAGCGTTTGGCAGAATCAAGAGACTGTCAGCCAATAAGACATGAGTATTTCCACATATTTTCCTGTAAACTCTGTCTGATTGGTCTCGCCTCCGTTCACTGAAGATATCAAATTACAGGCTGTCTTCTTTCACTGATGTTCAGTTATGTAGTCACAAACCGCTCCAAGTGGAGAATTATTCGGGGCTGACGAAAAAATCTTCAGGCCTACAGCTCCGGATGCCCAGGCCAGGTTATGCCCCTGGCAGCCACTCAAAACATGATTTATTTTAAAAATACATTTCACTTAATATTGTTTTCTTAACAATAAATTTGTAACGCAAGTAACGTTATTTTATCGACATCAGTCACTGTAATCAAATGACATAAATTCAAAATGCAATGCGTTACATTACTGTGTGATTAGATTACAGTAACAAAGTAACAACTAAGTGATGTGTTATACCCAACTCTGCTAGGGAGATTACCGATTAAGTTATGTAACGTCAATAAGAATGAGACATTTATCAGCAACATAGAGAATGCGGTTGAAGTGATAATGTGCTGAGTAGCACAGGTTGCTGCCTGCTGTGTGATAATAATTACAGCATGTAGGAAGGCGTTTCTCTGGCCTTTGCCTTTGAGATCCGTTGCATCTCCTTTAGATCTGAAAACAGCTTTACGTGAGAGTCGTGTGCAAGACCTCCGAATGCATACACTCTGGGTCTGTTTTGCAGGGAAAAAGGGTAAACCGAGAGAATGAGTACTTTGGCAGATTTGTTTACTGGCAATGAAAACCAGATTTGAATCATAAGAATGTAAACCAAGTATTATTATTTTATTGGCAGTCTGTTGGTGACCATGATCAGAGTGTTGCTATATGCCTTTTGTCCAAAGCAAGATGAATTGCTTCAGTTTTTTTATTTTTTATTTTCCTACTCTCAGCTACAGTGTGAATTTGGCAACGTGTTCCACCGTTGACGTCAGGATCTCAGCTGAATCAGCCTTCCATAGAACCTTCTGGTTTGTGTGTGGCGGTTGCGGTAGTGTATCTAATTGTCTAATCGTGCCTTTCGGCGAAAGTCTGCAAAATGTATTATGTACTTAACACAGTAAAGGCCAGCAGGTGGATGTACTCCATGAACCTTTATGAAAGGATTTATGCTTGGAATTCGGTTATATGCCTTGTGCCAACTATAGCTCATGCAAAAATATTTCTCTCCCAGTTCCTTCTGTTGTCTTTTTAAGGTCTTGTAAAGTCCTAGGAGGTTCCACTGAAGGAATGAGCATACACGTCTAATGAGGTACAGTAGCACTGTAACACTAGATCTTATTCCGGTACTGATGCCGACTGGACTTCCCCGATCTGGGTATGTTGTGTTTTATTTATTTTTCATTTCGACATTAAAATAGGTACAGTAAGAAAATGCTTTTGATTGATTGATGGATTGATTTTCACACACTAAAATAGGAGATTCATTTTCATAAAAGTAGTTAAAAAAAAATGTTGGCTCATTTTTTATGTCTATTTCAGCATGAACCGCATGAGTTACCCATGCTCTTCTGTCTGGTTATGATTTGGAAGTGCATACATTACAGATACAAATGGGATAAAAATAAATCAGAACTATAATGGAAAAATAGATCAGAAATTCATTTTGGGTGATTCAAAAAACTCTTAAATTGCAGCACCTGTTAAATTTCATCTGCCATGTCGTCCCCCTTTACAGTCACATCTTGCTATTTTAAAATAAATAAATAAATAAATAAAGCACATAGTGATTTGTAGTTATCAAGTCGTAACCTCAGTCTATAGTACTTGTAATTACACACTGATGTAATTACAACCTTTTATTTTTCTCCTTTGTATCTTGTTTAACGACAAATGAACGAATGTGACGTACACAGACCTTCCACCAGGGAGGTGTAAAAGTAAACGCAGTCTATTCTTAGTGTGACAAGAGAAACTGGAAATTGGGAAATTTGTTGGAATGCCCGTATGTGTTAAAACGTCTCCTTTGGTAAACAGTTAAAGCCTGCCAATTTTCCACTTTCATCCATGTCTACGTGACCGAAGCGGCAGGCGCCCCTGTGTGTTGATGCGGGTATTGGACACATACCTAGATCTCTGTCTAAGAAAATAAACCTGTGGTTGACGATCAGGCTCTCTGCTTTCACTGTGAGGCGCAGACCTCTATCTAGCAAAACACCTGCTCACTCAACCAGAGCATAAAGCATGTTCACCCACACCTCTACCCGGAGTTCTGTAAGCATTTTACTGTAGTTCATCATGTTACAGTACCAAACATTCAGCAATGCAGGCTAGGAAAGCACTGACCTGCTTGCTCTTTGAAAAGAGAACTATGTCCTTTCCTTCTCCACTGAAATTAGCCTGAGAATTGCTTTCCTGCTGCTTTAACACTCTCTCGGTCACTTGGCACGAGCGAGGCAGCAGTCCCACAACCAGCCAATTGAGCACTTACCAGCGCAGCAACAGAGTCGCTTTCAAAGGCACGCAAATCTCTATCTATCCTACGCCAAGGCACGCCTCGTTCTTTACCTCAGCGTCGAGACCTCCCCTGTCTCCTCTTATTACACAGAGTAACTGCTCTTGCAGACACCTACGTGATTTCCAAAAGACGTCCTTCTATGTTTTTGTTTTTAATGGTTGCTAATACTTTTATAATGTGTCCTCTCTCTTCCAGACCAACTACTGTGATGCGAGTCCAACGCTGAAGTCAGCGTGTGTGTGTTTATCGTCCAAACTGAAGTCTCTCTGGAGTTCCTTCCATGCACAGCAGCATGCCGTTGAGTGGATCAATCATTACATTTTTTATTTTATTTTTTTTACACTTTTTTTTTTTTAAATAAGCTCTCTAGCAGGTTGAAACCAGACAGTTGAGTTTATTTTTCGGATGCAAATGAGCGCTCGGGTAATGGCTAAAGAGGCCCTTGTCCAAATAAACAAGTCTTAAAATATTTATTCAACGCTGTCTCAAATTTGTTTGGCCAAATCATATGGAAAGTTACAAAATGGATATGAAAAGCCATTTAAAAAAAAAAGAAAACAACTGAGAGGGTTGTTAATTTATTATGTTATACAACAGCGCTGTTGAATGCTCAAAGCTGATTGGCTGGTCGGTTGATTCATTTTCTATAACAGCAGCTTATCATTTCTATTCATGGTAGCATCTTACACAGGGACTTTTA
This sequence comes from Ictalurus furcatus, assembly GCF_023375685.1. NCBI lineage: Eukaryota > Metazoa > Chordata > Actinopteri > Siluriformes > Ictaluridae > Ictalurus > Ictalurus furcatus. The sequence goes on from NC_071259.1 coordinate 5,819,893, forward strand.
TCTTGGGTGTGTATCTTAAAATGTGTGTAATTGTTGATATAGTGAAAGGTTTATTTTTTGGTGAGTCATTTATTTCGCTTTTTTGGAAGGAAACTCCAGTGTCAGAGTTTTGTAAAAGTCAGAAGTGAAGCTTGAAGGGTTTTTTTTTTTCTGTACCTTTGTCTAGTTTTCACACACAGCGAAGTCTTAAGTGCCTTGAAACACACAGCGTTATTCGATGTGTTGAACATAATTTCCAACTGAAACAGGAAGTCACGGCGGGACATATCAAGTGGCTTCTCCGCCTTTTTAAATTGCCGGTAGCGTTTATCTTACCTCACAGCCCGGGCTAAGCCGTACTTGACGGTTAGTACCATGCGTTTTTATAATGTCGGGGCGGGGCACTTCAGATTCAAGAGAGCGTTTGATTGGACCGAAAATCTGCTGAGAAGCTGAAGTGCAGAATGATGTCATCAAAACTGTCGATCCGTATTGTTGGTAGAGAGAGACTGTATGTTTTGTACGCATATCTCTTCTAAATGCGAATTTTGTCATTGTTTTGGAGCACACGATCTTATAGATCACCTTAAGGCTGACATATTCATACCGTGCTAAAAGCCACAAAACTTCCGTTTTGATTTCATGGGGACTTGAATGATGGAGGACATTCCAGTTTCTCAGTCACGTGACAAATTGCACTGTCTTGTCTTATTAACTTAAAGAGGGAAAAAAAAGAGAAGCTGATGAGGGAAGAACTGTTGAAGCGGTTATAAAGTGGTAACAGGAACTAAGTGACACAGACATTCCACAGCATAAAACCTAACTACAAATGGATAAAAATAGAACAATTGCTGTGGAAAAAAAAAAAAAGTTATAAATCATTTCATGATGTGCTGTTATTGGAAAATAATCAGCATCAGGATAGTAACGCTAATTGTGCTTCATGTAAAGCTGCATCACACCACCCCGTCGTCGATCACTTTCCTATAACAGCACACCGCCAAGTGTGTTATCCCGTACTTTATAAGATAAGCCCTGGCTGTAAAGTCAAAAGAGATCGCATAAGGAATTTGTTTGAGACTCACACCAGCTTGTCGTGTTTCCTTCTGCATCATCTGATTTGTATGATGAACTGTAAATGGAAACTAATTGAGCCATGTGCTAGATGAAGTAATGTGTTAGTATGTTTAGAAGCATGGCAGACTGAAACAAACAGTTTTAACATGCACCACCTGGGCCACAGGGACTGACCATTACACCTCTCCAGCCAGTTCTACCAAGTACATCTCACCTCTTTAATGTTTAGTGTCACCTTTTGGGTGAGTGATTTAAAAAAAGGTATTCTAAACGTGTGCCTAAGAAAGATCTGGCATCGTCCCAGATGGATGATTTTGAAGAATTTCTCCATACTGTATTAATATCCTGAAGTAAAGCATGACCTCATTGCTTATTCTATCTCTCTCTCTCTCCTTCCGTCTCTTTTTTAACTGCCCAGTGTAGTAATCAGCACATGGCATGTGTTTGTTAATGCACAGCATATGCTTTAGTGCACACGGTACAGGTAGTGTTACAGAACATGACTGATTGTTTCCACCTTCAAGGGTTTGTCCAATTTTGCTTCGAAGGAGAAATAGGAATATTGTACAAAAATAGCTGAAGTAGTCTGAAAGAACGTGTGTTGGGTTTATACTTCACGCTGTCATCATGAAATATGCGTGAAAAGAAAGGTAAACAAAAAGCCATGCAAAACATCAGTGTTGTTTTGCAACAAAGTTCTGCTGTACTTCTCTACCATTACCTATTAACATCAATGACTTCGTTGTTTTTCATATCAGCCAGGAATCTAACTTCTGTGTCCAACAGGTTGAGTGTAGACAGATCGACACCAGTAGCTAAAGTCTGACCCGTTTGGAAACCACCGGGCACCAAAACAGCAAATCAAATAAAACCGGTAGACGATTAAGAAGAGATAAAGATTTATTTGACTGTACCATGTTCAGCTTATGACCAGCATGTGACCAAAAGTCAGACAGCTCATTGAAATAAAGTCTTGTTTGTTCCTATGGTATTTAAATGCTGTTTGCTTTTCTGATTGCTTGACTTGACCGGACGCTGCATAAACAATTCCACTTTATGGCTCAGTGTTGGATCATTTCAAAGTTACTGGGATCCTGAGCGAGCTAAAGTTGCTCATTCCGATGGGTCTAACGTGCCGTTTCTATACTGTAGGTGGGTCAAGTTTTTGCTCAAGGTGGCTCAGCTGAGGAATAACTTGATACAATAAGTTAAAACATCAATATGTAGAGGAATAAAGAAAAACGCATTTACAAGAATGCATCAGAAAACTGAAGGATAGTACTATTAAAAGTACAAATACATAAATAAATTCTGGACAGTTATGCTAAAGCCTCAGTTTGTAATGAAATATTTAATAGTTAATTGAATATTTCATATATAAATACATTTTATACATTCAGTTTAAATACATTTCAATTAATAGAACTATAAATAAGCACGCATATATATACATATATATATATAGTATAATGTTTATAATCTCAATAGAATTACATTTTAATAAATAAGATTGTAAACATAATAATAATAATAATAATAATAATATTGTTTTGGTTGTTAATAATAATATACTACTACTACTACTAATAATAATAATCATAATAATAATCTACTACTACTACTACTAATAATAATAATAATTTTAATAATCTACTACTACTACTACTAATAATAATAATATTAATATTATTGTTTTTGTTGTTAATAATAATAATATACTACTACTACTACTAATAATAATAATCATAATAATAATCTACTACTACCACTACTACTACTACTACTACTACTAATAATAATAATAATAGTAATTGCAATAATAATAATAATAACAATAATAATAATAATAATAATATACTACTACTAATAATAATAATAATATTAATAATAATATACTACTACTAATAATAATAATAATAGTAACTGTAATAATAATAATAATATACTACTACTACTACTACTACTACTACTACTAATAATAATAATAATATTAATAATAATATACTACTACTACAACTACTTCTAATAATAATAATAATAATAATAATAATAATAATAATACTCATAAATAGTTTCATTAATCCAGTGTCTTCCATGTTGTGTAAAAAGGTAGACTATTTCTGAATCAGTTTTGCTTTATCTGTATGTGTTACTTCTTTCACCACTTAATCAATAAGCGAAGATTCGTTAACATTTTGTTTGCTGAGTCCTTGCTCTCTTTAGGTGGTAAACAGCTTCTCCAGAGAAGCGGAAGTGTTGTGGTACAGTGATAAAGTTTATCAGCGTTTGGGAGTGCTTCCAAACTCACGCCACTAAATACACTCACGCTACTAAGCACACGTAAATACTATCTCAGTATATTAGCACGCTGAACGTTTAACGCAGCAGCCAGTAAGAAGCACGGTCAGATCCAGGCTTGACCTCCATTTCCATTCAAATGCACTCATTTCACGACTGAAAAGTCTTTGTTGTTGAGGCCACGTTCAAATAATCACGCTTCCACCTGGGAGCGCATAAACGGCCTCTCGAAAGTGCCCTTCCATTTATTGTTGTTCAACACACTGACGGAGCTATTACCAGTGACGCATACAGAGGTCTTGACCAACACAATTGCTATTTTTGAGTTTTTCTTTTTCCAGCACATCAAACCTTATCCAAAAATAAGTGTCAATAATCAACACCATCTTGAACCGGCTGAACCGAACACTCAGCCAAAACCGCTTTCACGGCATCTCTAAAAGCCTTTCTGCTCAGTGAGACGCGTTCAACGTGCTCTGGCAACGATTGATTACGAACAGCACAGAGCTATGAACAGCATCCACAAGGCTCAACGTGTTAATACAACGGATGGCGGATGTCAGTGTTCAGCAAACAAGCTTTTAACACGGTTGATATGGAGGGCCTCTCGCAGTTCACAGCACTGATTTGATTTCATTCAGCACACGAACACCTGATGGGGGGTATGTGCGTCCTGGAACTGTGCTACTGACCAATGATGTGACTTTTGTCCTTTTTACTTTGCTGAAAAACAAAACAAAACAAAACTCGCAGCAGTAGCATACAGTGTCCTCCACTAATATTGGCACCCTTGGTAAATATGAGCAAAGAAGGCTGTGAAAAAAAATTGTCCTAATTGTTTAAATTTTTGATCTTTTGTTAAAACAATTCACAAAAATACTCTGCTCTCATGGATGTCAAACAACTGAAAACAAAACACAGGTTTATGTAAAAAAAAAAAAAAAGGTTAAATATAGGGATGCGAAAATTATTGGCACCCTTTTAATCAATACTTTGTGCTACTGTACCTTCCTTTGCCAAGATAACAGCTCTGAGTCTTCTCCTATAATGCCTGATGAGGTTGGAGAATACATGGCAAGGGATCTGAGACCATTCCTCCATACAGAATCTCTCCAGATCCTTTAAATTTCGAGTTCTTCAGTTCACCCCACAGGGTTTCTATGGCGTCAGGGGAGTGGGATGGCCATGGCAGGACCTTGATTTTGTTGTCAGAAAACCATTTTCATGTTGATTTTGATGTGTTTTGCATGATTGTCCTGCTGCAAGATCCAACCACGGCCCATTTTAAGCTTTCTGGCATGTCCATGATGAAATGTATCCTAACAAAATGTCCAGGTCCTCCAGCCCAAAAACAGCCCCAAAACATTAAAGAGCCACCACCATATTTAACCGTGGGCATGAGGTACTTTTCCATTATGGCTACTCTGTGTGCGCCAAAACCACCTCTGGTGTTTATTGCCAGAAAGCTCTATTTTGGTTTCATCTGACCATAGAACCTGATCCCATTTGAAGTTCCAGTAGTGTCTGGCAAACTGAAGATGCTTGAGTTTGTTTTTGGATGAGAGTAGAGATTTTTTCTTGAAACCCTTCCAAACATCTGGTGGTGATATAGGTGACTTCGGATTGTAGTTTTGGAGACTTTCTGACCCCAAGACGCAACTAACTTCTGCAATTCTCCAGCTGTGATCCGTGGAGATTTTTTGGCCACTCGAACCATCCTCTTCACAGTGCGTTGAGACGATATAGACACACGGCCAATTCCAGGTTCATTACTATATTCTTATAGCCTCTTCCCATTTTGTGAAGCTCAACAACCTTTTGCCGCACATCACAGCTATATTCCTTGGTCTTACCCATTGTTAGGACTAAGGGAATTTGGCCTATGTGTTACCTCATATTTATACCCCTGTGAAACAGGAAGTCAATTTCCTGTTCCTAGTCTTCCAGGTGTACAAAATTTTTTTAAATATCAATGGGAATATACTTCAAATATATTTTTCTTATATAAATTCATTAACAAAAGATCAGCATTTAAACAATAAAGACAATTTTTCACAACCTTCTTTGCTCATATTTACCAAGGGTGCCAATATTAATGGAGGGCACTGTAATTCAGGATAAAATCCTTTCAGGATAAAATCTTTATAGCTTTATATTCGAAACTAAAATAGAATCAAACCCTAATCTACTCTGAGTTGACCATTTATTAACCCCAAGTGAGCATCTGCTTTTTGATATATGCGTATATGATAAAAGCAGCTGTTCCTCCAGACACAAATTGCAGGTAACATAATATCTGCAGCACAGTGATTAGACAATCAGTAAAATTTGGGACAAATTATCCTGTCATTTCTGCATATGGAAAAAAAAATTGCTTGATTGACTCCGAATGGTTTCAGGCTTATTTATCTTTGAGACTTGGTGACGTCAGCGTTCATCAAGTCATAAGGTCATATAATCCTTATAGGTTATATCATCCCCAATCTTAAAGCAATGTGCAATCCTAAAATAAAATACACCATTTATCTTTAATAAGGATTAAAAATACAATGCTGTTATAGGAAAACGATCAACAATGGGATGAAGTGGTGGAAATACTGCTACCAACCTGAAGTTGATTATTTTCCTGTAACAACACATTCTGTGACTAGTGCTTTATTCCTTTTGCAGCACAGCAAATTGCCAAACATTATGATTTTAAATTCATTTAATGATCCACACATCTTATTATTTATCCGTTTATATTTACATTTAATCTTGTGGAACATCCATAAAACAAGTTAGCTATAAACAGTCATTCCCTGACCAACCTAACAGTCGCCACCCAAACCCCGCCCCCAACCCCTTTCACTCTGTCTCTCTTGCTCTCATTATTTTCCTAGCCATGTTCCCTAGAAACCGGAAAGGACAAAATCCTCTGTCCTGAGGTTGCTGACACTGGAGACTCCTTCCATAAATGTTAAATAAACATCTCGTTACAGAAAGCTTCATCAGTGGTTATCCGTTATTCAAATGTTAATTAATTCATGTTGTTTAATCATTTGTTGTCAATTGTGCTGATGATTTGAATTACCGCTGTCATAAATAAATAAATAAATAAATAAATAAATATCAATTAATCAGCACCTTCTGACCAGAATCAAGAATCCTTAGGATCCAAGGGATCCTTGAAAGTCTTTATGTTGTAAGTGTCCTTAAAAGTTGATTTGTTATAAATTCAGCTTCTGATTTAGTAACCAAACGAATCAAAATACTGTTTGTTTTCTTACTTTCTGTCGATTAAATCAATCCCCCTCCCTCCAGTCCATGTGTGTATGTTTGTGTATGTATGTGTGTGTGGACATTTTTTCCGCTTCATTTCAGCTAGGCAATGGTCTCTAGGGTTTGCCCGCCTACCCCTCTTTAACATCTGAGTTAAAGCCTCTCTGCCGTTTCTTGGAACAGCCTTTACTGTTAACTCCTATAGCCATTTGCATTTTCCCTTTAATCCTTCACTGTGCACACGTACACATCTCAGTTATATAACCCTGTGCTGCTGTACATGTCGTCTTAATATAAAAAGCGTTAGCGTTAATTCTCGTCTCAGGTGCTTTTAAAATGAACGCTGACTCTGTGCCATGGTTTATCTATTTGTACAAAGCTCATGATTTAAATAATTAATAATCTATTAGTAATTTGCTTTCAGGAGGAAGAACAATTATGATGTCTGCGCCGGCGGATCGACCGAACAGCACACGCCGAGCATCAAAACAATTAGTGTAAATGTCGGACAAATTTAAAATGATAAGTAATGAGCTGGGTGAAAGTATACATAACCATCTTCCTCAGCTCACTGGCAAATATATCTACAAGTACACGTTTTGTAAGTGCAAACAATGTATATACACGAATTGTTTTCGAAGATGATCCTTCATTAACAAATCTAACAAAAATTGATCCTTCATTAACAAATCTAACAAAAATGCTTAAGATAATAATAATAATAATAATAATAATAATAATAATAATAATGAAAAATCAGAATAATATCAGTTTAAGTTTGAGATATATATATATATATATATATATATATATATATATATATATATATTCTCTTACAACTTGTACGATTCTCTTACAAAATATATTCTCTTACAACTTTATAAGTGTCTACAGTTTCATGGTTATCCTCAAATCATCTTTTGAATCCTCTCAGTAGGAAGTAATATTTAGGTTTCAGTCTTGTTGACAGTTTAAAGGCAAGAGGTTTATGGCAGACCAAACTTTGGTTCTTTTATATTGATTTTTCTATTTTTCTGTTAAGTTTGCCTAATTTTTTTTTTAGATTGTTTCACCTGAAAGCACGGGTAAAGAGCTGTGTCTTCACATCCTCCTATTTTTCAATTGAAATCTCTTTCATTTACAGTACTGTGCAAAAGTCTTATGCACCCTACACTGTGTGTGTGTGTGTGTGTGTGTGTGTGTGTATATATATATATGTGTATATATATATATATGTGTATATATATATATATATAATATATAGAGTCAGTACAAAAACATTTTAGATTTCCTAACATTAGCTGATGTTAATGCTAAAAGAAAAATATTTGTATGTCAGTAAAGAAAGTAGCATATTATGTAAGAGACACGTTTCAGACAAAGACGTAATGAAGCCTGCTGGGTTTTTCTGCAAAAATAAGAAGCGATTGAGACAGTCAAAGTCTCCAGAAGAACCGTGGCTGGTTCTGCAAGATGCTCAATAACCCTTTACAGCTCATTTCCTTATAAAACTGCACTAATTCTACCTGAGACTTTTTTTTTTTTTTAAAGCAAATGGTCATCACAACAAATACTGACTTGCTTTCATTTATTACTGTTTGCTGCTCTTTCTAGTATTTTTTTCATGTAGAAACATTTCATTTCATTATTTTTTGAAGGCATCTTTGCTCTACAGCATTTCTTTGCATGTGCCTAAGACTTTTTCACAGTACTGTGTGTGTCATTTTCAGCTTGTAGCCCTGATCAGAGGATAAGGTGTTTAATGCATGTTCCGTGAAAGGTCAATGTCATATTAAATACTATTAAATGTGATAAATTTGTGTAATAAATATTTAGATGAAACACATAAGGTCAGGTGGTGATATTTACACTAAGCCAAGTGTTCCTCTTTGCTTGTGCAATATTCCTTGATAAATGGCTGCTAAACAGTGACTCATAAGAACTATTCTGCAGTGGTAGTTCACTGTGTAGTGGCTTTTATATGGGGGGGGGGCACAGAGGGAAGTAAGTGGCTTCCTAAAAACCAATGTGTGTCGAAAAACACTCGACCACTTATATAACCGCAAACATGAGTGCTTATGAGCCCTGTAGTTATTTTTCTTATGCAAACTTTCTCAAGCCTTTTTCGGATTTGACCACAAGCCATAGCATGACAGGTTGTTTAAAGCGGTCTGAAAGTTCAAACACTTCGCAGCTTGAAACTACTTTCATCTATAACTTAAAGTGTTCTCCTTATGAAGCTATACCTCTTAAACACATTCACAGATTCAGGTGATTTTATGTATTTGGATTTCTAAATGCACCATGCAGAGTACTCATGGAAAAATTGGCACAAAATTAGATCACTGCCCAAATTCATATCATGGACTGAATATGTTGAATGCATGTAGAAATGTTTGCATGTGTACTTTTTGAAACATTGCCAAGCCAATTGAAGACAGATATAAGCTCGTTATCGGAAGTTGGTGGGGTTTTTGTGGGTTTCATTTATTTATTTTTTTTTTGCGAAAATAATATATTATGATTATATTAGCTTTGGGTGAAGTGCGGTGAAAAAGGTGGTTTTATTTCAAACAAACTAACAAACAAACAAAAAAGTTTCACTTACAACTCAGTCTCTGTTTCAGAGAAATCGCTGAAGTGTGCGCTGCCGTTGGAGCGCGACGGTCTCGGCGATGGTTTTTCACTCTTGTCGCTGCTCTGAGTGCTTCCTAGACTTTCTTCCCCATCTTCCTGCGGCACAGGATCTGACCTTGTCCCTCGTGAGCTGACAGGCTTCTGGAAAGCTCCATTTAAGCCTGCTTCTGTCAAGCCTAGAAAACAAGGACATCGAGTCCTAAGCTCCTTATAAAGGTAGTTCATGCTTGGCATTTGCATCCAGGGACATCCTAGAAGGCTCTTGAAGGATGTACGAAATTCTTTGCTTCTGCAGTAGATTATGGGGTTGAGGCCTGAATTGATGTAGCCAAGCCAGTTTAATAATCGGAAAATGTTTGATGGTATCAGGGTGCGATTATAGGTGTCGATGATGTTGGCTACGAAGAAGGGCAGCCAGCAGAGAGTAAAGCATCCCATGATGATACCCAGCGTCTTCAAGGCCTTGTGCTCTTTCACAACAGATAATTTGGATGGCCTTCGTCGCGAGGATTTCCGTTTACCTGACGAAGCACTGCCACTGCTAGTAGTTGATGGTACGTTGTTGTTGCCATTGCCTGCCACAATTTCATTCTGGAAACGCTGCCGGCTCTTCCCGATTAGCTGCACCTGCCTTGTAGCAATGGCAAACACCTTGGTGTAGACAAAGATCATGATGACTAGAGGGATGTAGAATGAAATGCCTGATGATACAATTGCGAAACCTTTGTTGGTGATGAAATCACAGCATTTCGGATTATCATAGCAACTACGAGCTTTAGCGTCATCAGCCTGCCAAATTTTGGTCATAATAGGGGGGAATGACGTGAGAGCAGACACAACCCACACTAAGCATACAATCAGTCGAACCCGCCACTTGCTAAGCAGCACTTTATGTCGTAGGGGTCTTGTGATTGCGATATATCGGTCCACTGCGATGGCACAAAGCGTCTCAATGCTGGCAGTCACACACAGGACGTCTACCGATGTCCAAAATTGGCACCAATCTTCACTGAGCTGCCAACTGCCTGTTACGACAATGGTAGCACCAAGCGGCACCACCATAACCCCCATGATGAGATCTGCACATGCCAATGACATGATAAAGATGTTGGTTACAGTCTGTAGCAGCGCTGTCCTTGCTATTGCAATGATGACCAGCAGGTTGCCCAAGATGATGATGATGACAATCATCACCACAGGAATCATGAATCTATAATCTGCATCACTATCAACGGAGGAAGAATTGGTGATGTTGCTCATGTTTGTAGTTTAAAGGAGCATACAGACTCAAACGCTAACTCTCAGTTTTGAAGTTTACAAAGTGAACAAGCCCCAGTGATGAATGAAATGGCATTCCTGATATGCGTTACGGCCCCGAACGTGTACGTTAGAACACATACGCTTTCTCTGGCATGACTTGTGATCCTTTAGACTCCTTTAGAGTCTTGATTTGACACAGACATACTTGAGCAATCGGACGATCTTAAGATACCACAGTGTCTCCTAGAACACGACGTGTGATTCCTTTTTACTTCACCATCATTCATCCTGAAGAATACATCTGCCCCTGTGGAGTCCGTGCAGCGGATGTTTTCGAGATCTTCTCGATGTCTTGAAGAAGACCAACTGTTGAAGAAACACTTTGTGTTGGTTGAAATTAGTCCTTGCGAGACAGTAGTGTGGAGAGTCATGAAAAAGTGTCTTCACTTTTTTTTGGAAAAAATATCTTCATTTATCCAAAAGAAAAGCAGAGAAGCATTCATCTTGTTGGTGTAGTCCATTTGGTTGGGATTTTTTTAATTTGCTGTTACTGCCTTGAGTGCAATAAACTGAAAGTGCTTCGACTACCAAAGCTCAAAGAGCACTGACACTCCTGCTCTGAATGTACGAGTGAACTGTAGCACTGCACCCTCGCTCTCTCTCTCTCACTCTGTTATTCCCTCCCACTCGTCGTTTCCCCCACCTCTCTCTCTCTCTCTCTCTCTCTCTCAGTAAATGTAACATTCAGCGTGCAGTATTTTGCTTGGGGAGGGGTATGTTTGGGGTGACGAAGACAGCTGTGAACTGCGTCTGTGTTTGTTTCTTCCACAGCCCAATGCATACAGGACCAGTTAAATAAGACTGGTGTGTGAGATTATTTATTTTACTCTTGCTGATGCACAGACCTCATTTACCTCAACTTTACTGGGGGGGACTTTGCACAAAGCGCCTTTCCAAAAGTGATTAAAAAAAATGCAGTTTCAACAGTTTCTGTTTAAAGATCATTTCAGTTCAATAATGTCTGCTTGCTTCGTTTTGAGTTCTTTCTTTATCTGCAGATTGGACAGATTATAAGTTTAACCTCGGACAGCAGCCACAACTGTACAGACCTGTTCACCTGCTGCCTGCCGAGAGCTGTTTTTGTTTTGCATCCCACTAATTTAACTGGGTATCAATCAGAAGCTGTCACGCATGTGTCAGAGAAATTGTCACGCTAATAACTGTTGTGCAAACGAATTGAGATATCTAAGAGCTCAGGATCATTTCGAATAATTCACAATGTTATAAAAGGGACATTTCATTTATATAGCTCGCACCACAGCGCTGTCGAATTCTCGATTCTGATTGGACAGAGTGGTGATTGATTTCCTATAACAGCAGCTCTGACAATAATTCTGGACACAAGGTGTGTATTATTGCGCTTGCTGTAATATATTAGCCTTTCTAAAGTAACAGCTAATTCTTAGGGATTTGTACGGAGAATGGTATACATTAAAAAAAATGTGCGTAATTGTTGTCTGTGGTGCGACATTTATTTAGCAGTTTTGGAAGGAGTCGGCATTGTCAGCACTTTGTAACAGTCAGATGTAAAGCTGTCACTTTATGATTTCACGAAGTTATGTTTTGCAGTTTCCCAGGAACATGACAAGCTGCCGGGTTCTGTCTTATAAACTACAAAAGGTTTTTTTTAAAAAAAAAAACAAAGGAGAGAGACTGTTTATAGCTATTATGTCATAAGTGATAACAGGTAATAACTTTTGTGGACTTTTGTAATAACTTTTGTGGACTAAAGTTCCACATTAAATGTAACTATAAATTGATAAAAAATTATGACATTAATTGTTGGCATTTGCTTGGTATAAGAGGAATAAAACACTCATGTCTGGCTGTACCCTGTCACACCAACCCATCATTGATTATTTTCCTATAACAGCACATCCTCACCCTGTCAACATTTATACCTCACATAATTCAAGCTACATAGCCTACATAAGAATACAACAAGATAATGAAATTAGTCTTTATTGCTGTTTGTACGGTTGGTTAATATCCTAAATGAGATCCATTTCTATTGCTTATGTAGAATTCGAAAGACACATATTTACATCTAGATTGGTTTTGAATGTTGTGTTCAGTATTTTACTCAATTTTTTTTTCCTCGCTCTCTTTGTTTTTCTCGTTGCATCACTTTAGTCATTACACATTGCCATTTTGATGTCACCTCTGATTCCAGATTATGATGGTAGCCCTGATGTCTTCAGAAGGACATTCCTGTCTCACTAGTGTTGCAATACAATGGCAGCCACACGCCCACCTCCCCCCCCCCCCTCCCCGCCCCTCACTCACAGCACTAAAAATAATTGATGCTTATCAGATCTGCCACTCACGCCAACCCAGCTAAACCAGGAAGACCAATCAAGGCAGATGGTTGGCTCAGTGGGTAGTCTTGAAAAGAAAGCCTTGAGTAGTTCCTTCCTTTTTAACTCACACACACATGCGCATCCACAAAAAGGGCTGTCACTTTTATTTATTACCTAAACCACATTCCAGTGCGAGTAGACATTGTTGTACTTGTTTTTTTCTTTTTTTTTTCTTTGACAGATTTCATGTCAGCGTTGAACAGCAAATCCTTGTTCTGATGTTTATTTAAATTTTTTCGAACGGTCATTGTTGCACAGAGGTGGGCACACAAGTGAGTGTGTGTGTTTGTTTTCACATGTGAACCTTCAGGGCAGGATTTCCTATGCATCAGTAAGTAATTCTGAACTCTGATCTAATCTGCCAGGCACTGATGAATGCTAGATTTCAGCAGAACAGTATGTGCAATACCATGCACTTGAATCATGGCCTATATTTCAACACTTAATCCTACCCAAAATTCAGCCAGAAATTTCATCATATCAGTACCACATCAGCACCAAATCAGGAAAGAAATACAGCCCTTCAATGTTCAGAGTGAAGTCCGTGTGCCAGAGTATGTTAAAGAACACATCAATAAACACTGGGCTAATTTCTGTACAGCTCCAGGGTCTGCATCATGAGCTCAGGTTACCCTCTGTGAGGAATGTCCCATTTGAAACAGTTTTAACACTAGAATTGTCATAAAGTTCAGCCCCAGTAGTCATGCAGATTCAAACCTGACAGGAATGCTGAGAGGATTTTTAAGTCATAGGGAAAGATGGGGGAAGAAGCCCCACTTAAGAACAATGTCCATTTACTGGTAAATTGTAACTTGTTTATATATGATTGTAGCATGTAGAGGATCATTATGCATCACCCAATGTACTATTATGGGAATCAAATGGAAACATTTAACAATTTAGTTGTAACAGTACAGAAATTAAATTTATGAAATGGAACCATCTTGCCCCATCTGTCACCTGATCCTTACAGAACATATCTACAGGCCAAATTAATCATCATGAATTGTTTTTTGGAAAAAAAACAAACAAAAAAACTATTGTCATTACTTTAACTAAATTGGTAAAATTGTGAATCTTAACGATGTCATGTGAATAAATTTACTGAAATTGAGCGTTTTATAATGTCAAATCAAAGTACAGTTACAGAGAGAGGGGTAGACCTATCTGAAAGGCAAACTCATTCAATTAAAAGCAACACGTAAAAAAAACAAAACAACAACAACCCGATAACATGTCACAATAGCAACAATTACACTGCATTGAGACTGAATGATTCCACTCAATTTTAGGTTGTGATGACTTATGAAGTTTACAATGGATTGTTATTAGGCTATGGCATTCTTAAATAACAACAATGTAAAACACTTAAATAATGATGAATTCAATTTGTATGTACAATTTATTTTTCAAAAAACAACAATGTTAAAGAATTAAAGAGTGTAAAAGCCATTAAATATAATAATAAAAATAAACAGTAAACAGTAACACTATCCCTTTTCTCCAGAGTCTATTTCATCCTGAGGTAGCTAAACTAACATCTCCAATTCATGCTAATCCCCGCCCCCCCACCTTTTTTTTAGCTTCTGTTTTCCAAAATATTAAATAAATAAATTAATTAATTAATAAAAATAAATTAAAAAATATTTGAATATTTGTAAATATGATCCTGTCAGACATCCTGTCAGGTTAGTGTATTTTAGCTAACAGCTTCTGTTGTCCAAATAACTATAGTTAACAATAAGGAATGATGAACATTTAAGTCATATTTGATTTCAGCTAATTGCTAAAATGCGCTAACCTGACAGGATTTCTGACAGGATTTGAAGTCATATTTACAAATGTTCATCATTCCTTATTGTTAACTCTAGCTGTTTGCCCAAAAGAAGCTAACCTAGCAGGATTTCCGAGAGGATGTTTAAGATATATTTACAAATGTTAATTATTTCTTACTGCTACCTCTACCTATTTAGCTAAAATAAGTCCTATTTACAAAATGTCTTTATTTATTTGTACAAATTCTAGCTATTAGCTAAAATAAGCTAACCTGACATGATTTCTGAGAGGATTTTGAAGTCTTTTCTTTTTTTCTTTTTTTTTTTTTTTTTTTTTTTTTTTTTTACTGCTAACTCTAGATAACTGGCTTAGAGAATAAGTCCTGTTTACAAATGTTCACTATTTCATACTGCCTATAATTTGGCTAATATAATGTTCATAGTCCTCACTGCTAGCATTTCTAAGAGATTTCCTTTATTAAGTCATATTTCTGATGTTTACAACTAACACTACATGGTTACATACATCATCTAACCAGGGTTGATATGATTACTGGGTAAATTTTCAAGTCATATTTATTAACAGTAATAATCTGTACCACTATAGATAGCTAGTTAAACTAACTTGATAGGATTTCTGCTAACCCTAGCTAGGGTTATCTAAGCTAAATGAAAAGGGTTGAGGGTTTTTGTTTGTTTGTTTGTTTTTGTTGTTGTTTTTTAAAGTGGATTTTTAAGTCCTATACATCAATTTCCATATCTTCACTGTTAACTACAGGGTAGCAGGTTATAAATGTTCATCATGTTCACAACTAGCACTAGCTAGCAGACTAACATGAGGTAATGTTGCATTATTTCTGAGGGTTTTTTTTTTTTTTTTTTGTCTTTCTTTCTTTTAATATGTGAATGTTTGAATGTTGTAATCTTCAATGCCAATACCAATAACTGGCTAACTTGACAGGATTTTTGAAAAGAATTTACGTTTTTATCTTGACTTAATTTTTTTTTGTTTTGCTTACTATTTGGCTAAATATGTTAATTTGACAGGAATTCTAGTGATTTATGAATGTTTATATTCTTCACTGTTTGCTAGATGGCCAATATATCCAAACCTGATAGGATATCTGAGAAAACATTACCATTTTTAGTGCAATTATAAACATCTTTGGAGGTCGGCAGATCTCAGAAACCTTTGAATGGTAGGTAAAGTAAACAAGTAAATAAAAATAAATATACAAATAAAAACACACCATCATCTTATACCGTCCACTTGTTTTGTTGTGCTTGTGGTATGTTCTTCTTGGCACATTTGCTAGCAGAAATTGCCTCTTGTGAAAAATAAATACAGTTGTTAAGTGTAATTTATTATCAAGTAGCTGTGACATTAATTGGATTACGTGCACTTCATTTTTTGCATCAGGGTCATGTATCCACTGTTCTAGGGATTATTTTGCAACACTGACTACATTACATCATCTCTCACTTATGTGCTTGGATTGGCTTTCTGAGTAGAGAAGCTGCACGTTTAAGGAAAACCAGAAACATTAATCTCTTTCTTTCATTCATTATCTCTTGTGTCTGGAAATGCAATTATATACAACAGCAGACAGTTAAAGTAGTATGTAGTTTAATTTACTCAGCATGCCATGGTATAGTCTAGATCATCAATTCAGGGAAAAAAAAAAACGAATATAAGCTAATATGCTTAACTGTTAACTATTGTTAAGTGAAATAATAAGTTTGGATGGATCCTGATAAATCCCAAATGCTTTTTTACTATTGTACCCACAAATCAACAGTCTTACGATTGCAAAGTCATGCAAATTCCCATGACTCAACTTGCATGAAATGTGAAACTGGTTGAAATTAGGGTGATGGAACCAGTCTGAAGCGGTCACAATCATGCAAATCAAATGCAAAGTTTCCTTTTTTTATCTTCCCTGTCTTTGGCAACATTTTTTGGATGTTGTTTAGAAATACATTGGAGTGACAGAAGTGTGTTTCATGGGTCATTGATGATTTACTGTATGTATACACTGTATGTATACCGTATGCATGGACAGAGCTTGTGCAGATCACCCTGTGATTTGTCCTCATCCCTTTAATTGTTGAGAAGGGATGGTCACATTTTCACATCTCAACCTTCATGTTGAATTGATTTTCTCACCAGATAAACGGCAGACTGGTCAGGATGGTGGTGTGTTCATCGCACACTGACTGTACTTCCTGCTGCAATCTATAGAAACCACTGAGCAAAGTCAGCGTGCAAAAATGCAGACAATCATGATAGGTTTATGTGATTACTCAAAGCTTCGGCACATGAGAACTCATATTAATGTTGATGCTTAAGCCTGGCGGAGCTGATTTGCTTGAATTAATGATAAGTTTATGGTTCACATGCTAAGAAATGAATCTTGCTGAGAGCATCGTGCCAAGAGGCCATGACCCAGACTGTGGCTAAATTACCCTGGTGATTGTTGTTCTGTTTTTGACTGCAGGATTGTCTACTGTAAATATATAAGTAAAGAAAAACACACGACATGATGTGCTCTTATAGGACGTTCTTAATTTATACGTTTTTGCAATTTATTACTGAACACATCATCATTTCATTTGTTAAATACTGTAACAGTATGATTTTTTTAAAAAATGTCTATTATAATAGTTTATTATTTACTTCATATTATGTGGAGCCATAAAAGAATTAGCTGTTACTATGGAAACAGCTGTTATGGAACTTTAATAAACTTCTAACTTCTGACTAATCAGAATCAAGACTTCAACAGAGCTGTGCTATAAATCCGTATAATTGTCTGTATAATCTGAATAATTGTTCAGTGATAACACAAAGTTGAGGCTTGGAATCGTATCTGTTTAAGCAGAGTGTACAGATGTGGAGGATAGACTAAAGGAGTAAAGCGCTGCTGCATTGCTCTCTTTAAGTACAGATGAGGTGAGGGCTAAATCCGGGAGGGTAGTCATGTGGCAGTGTGGATAATATAAAGCTTAAACCAAAAAAAAAAAAAAGTCAGCTTAGAATTTAATCATAAAATAAATCTTTTGCACAACCGAAAGTGAAGTTATTGAATATAAATATTGGTATTGATATATGAACGTGTCATGAACGTGTCATTAGCGAAAGGCTCATATTAACTTGGGCTGAGTTTAATTAAATCGAGCACTTCAAGCAAGACGGTCTGTTGGCCTGACATTATGAATTATTACTGTCTTTGCTCTCATCACAGCAACCTATTACGTAATGCATCTGTCACAGTCAAAGGAAAGTATGGATCACTGAGCACCGTAGAGTGTGTGTGAAAAACAGATTGTCCTTCTGTCATAGTGCCAGTGTTTGCGTACCATTTTAGCTATTCCTATGTAACAGTGTTCATGGACATATTTCTGTGGATTTGTAAAGTTTGCGTAAACATAAGAATGTTTGCGTGTGTGTGTGTGTGTGTGTGTGTGTGTGTGTGTGTGTGTGTGTGTGTAGTCTTCACACTGGTGATAACAGTGCAAGTCGATCGAGCAACCATTAGTACTGAATCTGACATGCTCGGCAGGTGGTTATTAGTCCATGCGTGAGAAGATGGCATAGCTTTCGCGCTAGTCAAGAGGCCGAGAGAAGACTGGCACAGCTGGACTTGTTGATAGACAGTGGACATTTTTCAGCGAGGTGGAATGGCAAGCTCTGTTTTCATGCTCAAGTGAGGCTATTTTTCCCACAGCGAGTACAGGGAGGCTCCCACTTTCTCATATGGGAAGTAAAGGGTGGCTAGCATGCCAGCGAAGGACAGTCTTAAGGAGTGAAGAAAGAGAATAGGTTTGGCATTGAATTAAGCTCGAATATCACTCAAGTAGACCAGTAGTGTGCAATGAGGTCTTAACCTTTTAAAGTTCCAATTGCGGCCTGCTGTGACTGAGAGCAGGGGAAACAGCGACAACACAAACAATACAGAAAAAAAAAAAAAAACGTTTTTTTTTTCCCCTAACATTTTTAAGACAGCACAATATTTCATGGCTCCGAATCCAGAAGGACAAGTCTTAAGGACATCTAAAGAAATTCTGTAAAGCAAAGCTGCTTTCAAAAGCAAGGTGCTTTCAAAATGCACCTTAAATGTGATATAGCACTCAGCACAATTCCAGTGAAAAACAAATAGAAACATCCATTCATTCATCCATCCATCCATCCATTTTCCATACCGCTTATCCTACACAGGGTCGCAGGGGAGCCTGGAGCCTATCCCAGGGAACTCAGGGCACAAGGCAGGAGACACCCAGGATGGGGTGCCAACCCATCACAGGGCACAATCCCACACACACTCACACACTACGGACAATTTGGAAACGCCAAACAGCCTACGTACAATGCATGTGTTTGGACTGGGGGAGGATACTGGTGTACCTGGAGGAAACCTCTGAAGCACTGGGAGAACATGCAAGCTCTGGGAAAAGAACCAAATACCTGAGAGGTACATGTGAAAAAACCCAAACTATATAACTATATAGCTATATAAGCATGCTGTGATTAGCCCTCTTTTGTTCTGCAGTACAGTATAAGTCATGGTTACGTCATATAGAGTATATGTATGAGATTTTGATCTAGAGATAGCGTCTCAATGTGGCTAGTGCCTGTGCTGTGTTTGCTCTATTGCAATCATTTTGCTTCTGTTTTATCTGATTGTGGGTTTTCTCTTTCAGCTTCTTTTTCTGTGGGAACCAAAGGCTTTGCCACCTTTTCAACCGTCATATGGTTTTAGATGAATTTCCGCACTAAAATGCACAAGGTGATGTGTGAATGATTGGTTTTTAAAAAGCGATTACACAGCGAAAGAGAGAAATGTATGTAATGAGAAAAAAACAACAACAACAAAAACCACATCCACATGCCTGGCACAGTTTTGCGCAAAATAAAAGCAATATTTTAAGAATGTTGACAAAACATAAATGCGAATGGTCTGCGTTTCCATTAAATGTTGTTATGCGAGAAAATCTGGGTTTTCTCCTCTCGTGATAGTCATTACAATTAAACATGGCGACAAATCTCCAAGATCTGATGAGTGTTGGCACGGTGATTTCAATTGCATCCACAGCAATAGCCGTGGTAGTGTTTAATAGAAAGCGATGAGGGCATGTAATGCAAGCAATCATGGAAAGGCAAGCTCCTTATACCTGGCAGTGGCCACGTATCCGGGATTTCTGGGAGATCATAGTCTGCAATGATTTTACAAAGGTCCTGTGGATCCAAATCTTCAGAATGATTCGCTTAACATTTGATGAGTCATGCAACAGAATAATACCACTCGTGGCGCCTGCCATATCATGCCCGAGAGAGCCAGTTCCGACCGAGAAATGTGTTTCCATTGAATTTTTTTTTCGAAATATTGCTTTGTCGAATTGTCTGAAAAACCACCTCATGCGAGTGTATAAACTTTTTTGCAATATTTGAGTTTTTTTTTTTTTTTTTTTTGTCGAAATTCACGTTTCCATTATCCGGTTTTTATCTCGCAATTTCAAATTGCGAATTAAGTAGGTTCATGGAAATGCAGCTTCTGAGACGGTGAGACTGATCCTACTTCTTGGTTTACTGCTTTTCAAACGCTGTGTTCGTTATGTGTATTTGGTACGAAAGCTACGCCCTATCAAGCGTGGCCAAAACGAGACAAAATGTGTCCTTTATTATGAAACACATAAGCAGAGATGTAGATGGGGCCGCAGGCGATTATTTAAAAAATTATAATACAAATTACCAACCATTATTAATGATGCAGTTCTGTGCATATACACTTGATTTATGGCATATTTACTAATAACTAAAATGGTCAGATTACTATTATTAAAGATATTATGTTTATTCAACCAATTTAGAGCTCCTCTTAAGCCTATTATACACAAGACTACAGCTGTGCTGTGTTCATTGTTCTGTCCAAGTGGCGTTCACACTGGACAAGCGTAAATCACAAATAAGCATGAAACAAAAGCGTAATCTTGTGCAGGACAGTTCTGATTACTAGCTAGATACACTACAAAATACAAAATATTCATGCACATATTCATAAATATTGCAGTGTATACCCATAATTCTCTGTGGTAGCACAGTGGTTAAGACATTGAGTTACTGGTAGGAAGGTCGTGAGTTCAAACCGCAGCCCTGCCAAGCTGCCACTGTTGGGCCCTTGAGCAAGGCCCTTAACCCTCTCTGCTCCAGGGGTGCTGTATCATGGCTGACCCTGCGCACTGACCCCAGCTTCCTGACATCCTGGGGTATGTGAAGAAAAGAATATCACAGTGCAGTAATGTATATGTGATCAATAAAGACTCATTTTCATTATCATTATATTAAATGTCCTGGCTTTGAAAAGCTGCAGAGCGATGCACAAAGTCCAGTCCTCTCATTAGATTCACTGAGTGCAGTTGTGGGCTCTTGAACACAGTAATTCAGAAAGCATCATAATGTATAAATGTAAAGAACATGTTCATCTTTACCTCTTTGATGTATAACTTGATGTATAAGTTTTTATACATTTTTTTAAAGATGTCTTAATCATGTTTTCAAACTGGTTTAATGAAAGTTACCTAGCAACCTGCGGATTGTGTGGATTTTTAAAGTAGTAAGGCTGTCATTTATATTTATTCCCATGCTATGAATTATTGGCATCTGTCATGTCACAGCAAACCATTGACTACATTTCCCATCCTGCACTGCGGCCTACAAACATGGCCGCCATGGACTGCAATTCCGAGAACACTCACATTCATTCTAATCATGCACACCTGCATCAAATTCACAAGCACTCACAATTATAGTATGAAGAGACTGTTGGAACACAGTGACTTTGTGAAGTATTGAGTGTTCTCACCGTACCAAGCGTTTGTACCCTGTTCCTCGTTCTTTGATGTACTTTGATCTTGTTTCTGATTTCTCATTCTCAATTCTCGCTTTGCCTCGTTCATGCCTGTTTGTTGATCACCTGACCCATTGCCTGTTTTTGACCATGCTATTGTCTCATGATTTGGATTTGTCTGCCTGACTCTCTTTATTAAAAGCTCTTATCTGCACTTGCTTCCGTCCTAACCTTCATTACATGGAATACTTGACAGTGTGGTAGTGTTGGGAGGAGATTTCGTGACAATTTTGCGCGCCTTAAAATGGGGAGACAGTCTAAACAAGATTGAGAACCCCTTAAAGCTAACACCTGTCTGGGGTAAATGACACTCTTTCATTGCTGTGTTTGAAGTATTGGGAGGAAGAAAACAGCATACATTTATAGAAGCCAAAATAGCAAAAGTCCACGTCAGAATTAGGCAGAGAAACGAAACAAAGTTAACTTTTTGTTTGAGCACTTTTGCAAAATAGATTATTATTAATGTAATGAGTATTTCCAAAAACGTGCCTTAATCCTGGCACGAGCGAAGGCTAAAAAAAGAAATGATTGTCCATTCATCTCAAATTCCTTCATTGAGAATTTCACGCACCTGAGCTTCATACGAAAGCTTGGAATTTCCCACGAATATTTTCGTGTATGACTTCATGTCGAGCTGTGTATGGATAAACGGATAAAAGTGTTTGTCGATGAGAATGACAGAGGGAGGATGGATTACTGACAGTCCTATCAGAAGCATGTTATTCTTGGCCAGGTAGGATTATCTCGGTGATACTGAATTAGCTCTGCCCCATGAGATTTCATAAGAGCGTTACGTGCACCTTGCTCCACATAACAGAGATGTGATACGCAGAAATCTTCCAGGAGATCTGTTTCATCTCGGCCACTGAGTGAGTTATTGTGAAGCCTGTTCATCAGATGATGATAAGGAACATGGAGTGATATTACATATAAAGATTATAAAGGACATTTGAATGATGAAATCTGAAGTTCAACATGATGTTTAGTGTATTAAAGTTCTATGCACTACTTAGATCAAGAATAACCCCTAATTTTGGTTCAGGGTTTTTAGTATTTAAAAACCCTGAAGCTGGAATTGTGGAACATTTGAGGAAACACATGTGGACATTTTTGGCTGGTAGCATTGCCACCTCACACCTCCAACAAGGTCATGCTGGTAGTTGGATTATCTATAGGCAAGGCAATCCACTAAAGCCACGATCCGAGACATATCCCAATACAGGCATCACCAGATGATATTGAAGAGGTGAACAAATCATGGAAGCCCTGCGATGGACTGGTCTCATTCAAGGTGCATTTATGCCTGGCATAAACTTAGGTATCCACCACGACCTTGACCCTGATGATAAGTATTTTGACCTGTACTAGCTGCTTCTACAATATCGAGTCGTTGAGCAGCACCTCTAGAAAGCAGCCACAACCCTGACCAGGATAAATCAAAGTGATTATTTAAGATGAACGAACAAATAAATTCATTAATATTCCACCGGATGATTGTAAATGCTTACGTGGTTTATAAAGCTGAAGCACATTTGGATGATGAAATCTAAAGTTAAACACGATAAGCTCCAATTTTGATTTAAGACAGCAGATGTTTCTTTTTAAACATTAAAACAGTTAGCAATAAATCATGTATAAAGGTCGATAGTTGTGGGGGAATGAAGTAAGTGAAAATGTCTACATCTTACGCTTTGGTATTCACTGTAACCTTGGATGGCTTACACAAGGGTTGTGCTTGAATCCAGCATACTTGGGTGATTTCCCTGCTCAAAAACTCTTGGTTCCTCTCACCAGTCGATGACTAGTTGGTGTATTGCGCCGAGGATGAATCATTGAGTGTGAAATGCAAAGGTTTAATGTAAGGTTTGATGATCTGGGCTGAGTCTCTTCTAAAAGCAACAAGGTCTTATAAAAATGTGCATACAATTATAAGACCAGCCTGCATATTCGTAATTTGTTTATCATGGTTGCTTTATGATCACAAGGCTTTTCCCAAACTGAGTGAGATGTTTTCCACTTATGCTCAGGGTATTCCAAGCTATGAATCAGCAGGAATAAAATATATACAAAAGACCACATTGAAAATCTGGGATTGTTTTTTTTTTTTTTAAACATTAAAAATGAGAAATAAACCGAAACTTCTAGAATTTTGAAATTCATAAAACACAGAAAGTGTGTCGATATCTTGAATGTTTAATATTGATGACTCTGCACTCTTTCTAGGTCCCTATTTAAATGGCAGTCCCTCCGGGATTTGGTGATTTCAGAAATGAATGCAAAATCAAGCAAACTATTTAGAGGAACTTGCAATTTTTCGAAATTACCGCAGATTTTACACAGATTTAAGCCAAGACGCATCACGTGACATCGCAACGTGCATTCGGCCAAAGTCCTCTTTGATTCGCGTGCATCGGACGTGAGTACGGCTAAAAGGTTTCGTTTACCCACAAACATCGCTTCGAAAGACAATTTCATACAATTGCGATTCCACCAATTCAAGTAGTTTTCTGCAAAAATGCACAAATACTCAACAAATTGCATCACAAATTTTGAATAAAGCCACTGTAAAATCAAGTATTGTTGGCCACAACAATCACAAAAAACTACAAGAGAAACTGCACAGACTGAAATGTGAGCAAATGTGTGATATTGACCATGTCAACTGCTTTGTGAGAAAGGTCGGATTTTCCTCATGCCTAATCTCGCGTGTGTTCAGATGGCATTCCGATGGATTTGATCTAAAATGGATCATAAGATTTAAGCAAATAACGGGGCGTACCAAGTACCTACCGTATACGTACCAAATACCAAGAAACTCTGACATTCATGTAAGATTTTACTTTACAACTCAAGTTGTTGTCAATAATATATTTTGTAATGAAAATTGTTGCGTTAAAGCAGAAAAGAATGCAAAACAGATGCATTTTCACTAGTGCGCTCAGACTTTTGGACCCCACTGTATATCTATGAAAAATTGTTACACGAATTTGGTATGTACCAATTATGGATGGCTGTGACCAGGCTGTACATTGATCACTCTGTTTACTGTCAAATATGATTTTAACTTTACAAAAATTTGTGGAAACTAGGCCATGCCAATTATGTAGTTAGACTCGCATAATTAATGAAAGTGTTGAGGCAAGTGAAGTAGAAATGGACTACCCATGTGAGGTGAAAAAAATCTTAAGTCTGGAGTTTGTTGGCTTTGGCTTTTAGGGCTACAGCTGAAAAGAAAAAAAAAGAAATAAGGAGAATACTAGACTGTTCAAGAAACCTCAAAGCGGTTCATGTGTTTTGCTATAAGATGGGTCCTGAGATACTGTGCTGTAGAGTAAGTCTTATGTTTTCAAGAACTCACATACTGTATCTTGGGCCATATTCAAAGGCAATACACATGCAATCTTACTGATAGTGATCTAAAGAATAAAGACAGATCCTTTCAGATGGACATCTTTTATTGAAAGAAAATAACAAATAATTGACTATATACACAATATATAGCAGCCACTGGTAATATACAGGAGCTAATAGGAGCGCCTGTACTCCATGTTCATACTATATGCAATTATCCAATCAGCCAATCATATGTCAGCAATGCTGGCAATATATTAAATGTGTGTGTATATATATATATATACACACACATTTAATATATTGCATATAATACTATATGCAATTATCCAATCAGCCAATCATATGTCAGCAATGCTGGCAATATATTAAATGTGTGTGTGTGTATGTATGTATATATATATATATATATATATATATATATATATATATATATACCTAATGTATAATCTGTTTTTGATAGATAGTTTGATAGATGATGGATAGATAGAACGATAGATAGATTTTTCTTTTGCTTTTGTGTTTTTGTACTTTTTGAATTCCTTTTCATAACTTTTATGATTTTTATAAAATAACTTTTATGACATTTATAAAACTATATATAACGGACAGGTAGGGAACGTGAATGACAAAAATGTTTCTGAACACTATAGCTACTTTGAACAAGAGAACTATTCTGTAATAACAGATACTATTTTACATGTAAAACATTGCAGTTGCAGTCCATTCGTCTTGCGTTCTAAAAACATTCACATACGAATGATGTAAATTTTGACGAAGGGTGCGTCTCGTTAGCCATGACATTGTTAAATCAATCAGAGGGACACCTGCACTTGCTTCTTTTTACGTTCATGTCTATGTCAGCTGCCGTGAGATCACCGGGACGTGCTGCTCTGACTCTCGGCCACTCACTGAACAGAGCAGACGCAGAGAGAGGTGCGAGTGCGGTGTGAAAGCAATACTTCACGCTTGCAAGACAGTACTGGCGACATTTGGAAAGTCATTAAGGTTTGTCCACAAAGTTGCTAGATTTGTCGTGAGGTGCTTTTTTTTGCAAAAAAAAAAAAAAAAGTCGCTAAAGGGGTTTGAAAAGTTGCTAAGTTGGTGACACTGGTCTGCACTGACAGCTAGATAAAAGGCAGGTTAAGCTCTGCCTCTCCAGAGCAAAAAGAAAATAGCCTACAGAGGAAGACGGAACATGGGGTTTTTCCTTTTACGCACATTCTATATGAAAAGCAATAAAATAGACCGAGTACCCAAATGATGCCCTGTCTGTGGTTTGTTCTTGAAAACAATTTGCGCCCCCTTCTGATCTCTCCTGGTTTCTGATCCCCCCGGTTGACAACCACTGCTCTAAACTAAAGAGGACTAAAGAGGAGAGGGGCCATCCGGCTTTTTATCAGCGCTCAGTTTAAAAGCCTGCATCCCTGATGGTATGGGGGTGCATTAGTGCCTATGGAATGGGCAGCTTGCACATCTGGAAAGGCACCATCAATGCTGAAAGGTATTTACAGGTTTTAGAGCAACATATGCTTCCATTCAGATTCCATCCCATCTTTACTTCTGAGAGATTCTGCCTCTCTATGATACTCTTTTTATACCCAATCATTTTACTCACCTGTTGCCAATTGACCTAATTAGTTGCAAAATGTTCTTCCAGCTGTTTCTTTTTAGTAACACTTATTTTTCCAGCCTTTAGTTGCCCCCGTCTCAACTTTATTGAGACCTGTTGTGGCCATGAAATTCCAAATGACCTTTTTTTTTTTTTTTTTTTTTTAAATGGTACATTTCCTCAGTTTAAATGGTTGATGTTTAATGTTTTCTATGCTCTATTGTGAATAACATATGGGTGTGTGAGATATGCACATCGTTGAATTCTGTTTTTATTCACGTTTCACACAGCGTCCCAACTTTTTTGGAATTGGGGTTGTACATGGAATGTATAAAATTTACAGTGATTTACAGTTATCGAGACAAACTGTCCGGAATACACTTTATTTCATTCACTTTTTCCAAATGAGCTCAGCTGGACACGTAAATCCTTGCGTTATATCTCAGCTACTTGGCAGAAATAAAATGAGAAATTCAGCTCAGCTCTTCCCACCCAGTCAAATGCAGTTGATCATTCTTGAGAAAGCAGCTGGGTTCTTGAACATTTATTGATCACCGAGGGACTAAAATGATAATAATCACGTTTGTGCAATAAGGAGTGACAGTCTACATTTTGATCCTTTTGATCCCCCTCCCATAGAGGTATGATACTGTAGAAGTCATACCTCTTGGTTTTGTACACATTTATTACACATATTAACACTGAGCACAAGACCAGCTCTTTCATAACCCTACCTCTGAGAGTTCACACTTAAAGACCTTCTTATAATGTTCATGCTTAAACCCCCCTGAGACAGCTTTCTCAACACGCGATGTCTCAGTGGGGAAACGCTGCTCCAGAACATTCACACCATCTCCGGAAAGGAAAAACACGTCATCATATATGTCACGTCAGTATGCACTCGGCGTTTTTTCCGAATGCCTCGTAAACTCGTTTTCCTCCTGGGTTGTGAGCCATTTCCATATGAGACCTTTCCCAGTGTTGTCTTCAGAAAACATCAAGAGCAGCGAGGTTCACAAACCTGTGCTTCTGTCCTTCAAAGGAAGGAAGTGCACATTTTAAAATGTATGCATCTTAAAGTCGGCTCGATGCTGCCAGCCCCAGGCCTGTGAGTTATGTTTACCAAGAGCCTTCCGGAGGTTCCTCATGGGAATGGCCAGTTAATTAGCAGAGAAAATGTGTTCGGTCACTGGAAGTGAATTAGAGGCCGGTCTAGATAGTAAAATGCAAGTTGATCCTGGTCCTCGGGGAGAAGTGTAGAACTCGAGATTAAAGATAAGCTGTTAGATCTGAAGCTGTCACAGAAAGACCAAAAGTGTATGAAGAGAGAGAACCTGTACACATCTGTCACATCCTGATTTCTTAAAATCCCATATAAAGAAAAAGTCGAAGAACATAATATTTAAATAGGATTCTCTATTCTATATATGTGCGTTCTCTACATCTGTGGAAGTATAAATCATCATTGAATGTTTGCGTTAGCCGCTGTTGGAACAGGGGTCAAATATGCAGAAGATGCAGGAAAAGCAAAGAATGTGCAGGACCTGGAGGATTTTTCTGAAGAACAGTGGGCAGTTTAACTGCTCAGGACAGAAAAGTGACTCATGAAGAACTATCACAAAACATAAAAACAGT
Organism: Ictalurus furcatus; assembly: GCF_023375685.1. NCBI lineage: Eukaryota > Metazoa > Chordata > Actinopteri > Siluriformes > Ictaluridae > Ictalurus > Ictalurus furcatus. The sequence goes on from NC_071259.1 coordinate 5,848,103, forward strand.
CATTGATCACCCAGGTAACGACACACTGTATTAATAATCAAGCGTATGTCGTCTTTTGAACTGGTTCATTTGTGGGAATTCAGTTATTATTGTGTCTTGTGGACTATATGTAAACATATGCTAAGCACTGTAAAACTGGATAAGTTCATTTAGCTCAAAAAATTTGAGGAAACTAATTACCTCAAAATTTTTACATTGATAAATCAATTTCTTTAAGCCAAATACACTTAAATATAACAAGTTTGAGTTAAATTTTTGTTATATTTAAGTGTATTTGGCTTAAAGAAATTGATTTATCAACGTAAAAATTTTGAGGTAATTAGTTTCTTCAAATTTTTTGAGTTAAATGAACTTATCCGGTTTTACAGTGTGTGAAATATCTTATTCAGGGCAGAACTAAATAATAATTTTAAAAAACCATACGTAAACTCATGATCTCAACTGTAATATACTGCCTTCCTTTTGGAGAATATTCCATGCTGTTAGGATAGAATTTCAGATGCTTTTTATTGCTCAGCTTTTATTGATTTGTCACTTTGGCTGGCAGTAAAAAATGATACACTTGTGTTTGACATGGAAATCAACAAGTCAAATAAAAAGAGCATGTAGAGTACATAGCAGTTTTACAGCAGCTCTGAGATTGGACAGTAATTCAGAAAAACCTACCAGTAAGCCCCGGTGTCTTTATTGGACATGTAAAAAAGATACAAACTTTTTTGTGCATGCGGGGGGAAAAAAAAAAGAGTCTGCTTTAACAGAAAATAATGAAATCTGTGGACCTGAACATCATATCTGCACTGACAAGAGCCTGGGTGGCCTGGGGCTTATTTGTATTGCATCGTTTCAGACCTTCCCATATCAGGTACTGAGACAATATTAATCCTTGTTAAACATTAACAAACTGTTCGCCACTGCAGAAATGATTAAAGACAATATTTCCACATGGCTGAAAGAATGCCAGTGTAAATGTGGTATGAAGTTTTCATATTTCTGTCTCGCGCTCTATCTCGGTCTTCGTATGAGGGTTGTCGTGACAGGGCTGTTTATGTGTAATTTAGCATTGCCCTGCCTCAGTTTGTTTGCAGGGCTCTTTCTTAACACCGGAAATTCTCCATTAGCATGAGGGGCTAATCAAGAGCACTAAAGGAAATAGGAAATGTTTCGAGCAAAACACTGATCCGCCTCCCACTCTGCTTGTGCAACAGCACCTTGTTTGGGACTTACCAATAAAGTATTTGTTATGTCAAATTTTAGCTTTGTAACTTCACAACATATAAGCATGTAATAGCCTGATGCATAATAATTGTGGAAAAGAAATGATTGTCATGATCTGGGTAAATTTCTGTTCAAGACTTATCTGTACATTAATTCAATCAGATACATTGGACATGTGATCAGATGTTTTTCACATGTGATAATGTCAGTAATAAACGATGACATGTAAAACACTTTATTACAGTGTACAACAGAAAATTGAGCATATGAACTCAAGCAAACACAAAATAATGTAAAAACAAAATGTGACTCATGAATCATGTGGGAAAATATCATACGTGTGTGGAGGGGGGAAATGCTCTTAAAATAAATGAATCAGGCTGAAAACTTGTGAAAATAAATGGATTGTGAAAAATGAATTATGTGTTAAAAAAATGAAAAAAAAAAAAAAAGAATAATGAAAGAGTAACGTGAATATAAATGAATCATTTGGGGGGAAACCATGTAAAATAAACGTATCATGTGGGGGAAATTTTGCCTAAGGATAATAGAAAAATATGGTTAATGACAACATCATGTAAAAAGAAATGATTCATGGGGGAAAAACCACTTGTGAATTAATTTATTCATGTTGAAAGAGCCACAATCCATTTATAATGTGGGAATATGAATCATGAATCATTAAAAAAAAAAAAGTCAGGTGAAAATAAATTAATCATGTTTAAGAAATGAAGTGAAAAGATATGAACTGTAAAAATGTGAACATAAATATATTCTTTGGGGGAATATCACATGTAAAGATAAATTAATCAGGCCGAAAACTCTTGTGAAAAGAAATGGATTGTGAAAAAAAAAAATCACGTGAATATTAATGAATTGTATGTAGAAATCACATGTAAATAAATAATAAATTGTGTGGGGGAAAATATCATGTAAAAATTGTGAAAAAACAATGTGTGAAAAATTTATGATGTATAAAAATATGAATAATGAAAGAGTAATGGGAATATAAATGAATAATGGCGGGGGGGGGGGGGGGGGTCAAATGTAAAATAAACAGTTCATGTGGGGAAAAATCAAACAATGAAACAATGTAATTGTGTCTAAGACTAACCTAAAAGTATTAATCATGGAAACATCACATGAAAGTAAATTAATCGTGACAAATTCACGAATTTTGAATCTATGAATTTATGAAATTATGAAACTAGGAATCATGAAAACAAATGAATCATGTATAAAAATCATGTGTAAAAAGAAATGAATTATTGGGGAAATAACTTGTGAAATAAATGAATCAAGTTCCATTGAGAAAACAATTTGATTATGTCTAAAAAATAATGTATGAGTATATGAATCATGAAAAAAATCACGTGAAAAAAATTGCCTAATAAAATAACGTGAAAAAAATCATGTAAAAATGTGTAAAAAAAAAAAAAACATTCTGTGTGGGGAAAAAAAAATCATGTTCAAATAAATGAGTTGTGAAAATAATCACGTGAATATACATGAATCATGTGCAATCCCATAAAAATGAGTGAATCTAGTGCAAAAATCACATCTGAAAACAATGTAATTATATGTAAAATTAACGTAAGAATATGAATCATGAAATCATCACGTGAAAAATAAATGAATTGTGTCTGGGGAAAAAAATCACGTGAAAATGTAATTATGTCTAAAAATAATGTAAAAATAGGAACCATAAAAGCCTCACATGTGAAAACGAATGAATTGTGTAAAAATCACGTGTAAATAAATTGTCTGGGGGCAAAAAAAAAAAAAAAAAAATCACATAAAAAATGAATCATGGGGAAAAATCACTCGTGAAATAAATGAATCATGTTGAAAGATCACATCACAGATCGAACTAATTAACTATGTGTAAAAATAATGTGAGAATATGAATCATGAAGAAAAAAATCACTTGAAAAATGAATTAGGTCTAACGAATAACAGGAAAATACATGAATCATGTACAATTCACATGTGTAACTAAATAAATTGTGTAGGGGGGGGGGAAATAACTTTAAAAAGAAATGAATCGTGGGTGAAATGAAAAGAAATGAACCACGTTGAATTAACTATGTAAAAATCACGTGTAAATAAATTGTGTGTGGGGGGAATTCACGTAAAAAGAAATGAATCGTGGGTGAAAAAATCACTTGTCAAAATAAATGAATCATGTTGAATCATCTTGAATGAATCATGTTGAATCATGTTCAATCGTGTTGAATGAATCATGTTGAATCATGTTGAATCATCTTGAATGAATTGTGTTAGACCTTGCATAACGGGTCTTTATCTCTTCTACTGCTGAGATTGGAAAACTGGCCACTGTAGCTTGGCATTATGCTGCATGTTAGCCTCTCCCTGCTTTGCGACTTTCTGGAGCAATGTCCTGTCTCTCTGTGATCACCCTGACAACATCACGTCCACCGATGGTTCCGAGACAAACTTCAACCCAAATTCCAGTGATCTGTGAGATCTTCCCTATTTCATCACTTCAAGACAAAAGACACTTACCGAGAGAAAGAAACATTGCAGTGCGTATCATCTTCTGTATTCGTCAGTGAAAGACGTTTATCTCTAACAGGATTGAACAGACTGATATACCTGACAGTGACGTTTGTTAATTACGTTTTCTCACAGGTCTTCAAGTCTTGATGGAGTACTAGCTTTGAAACACCAACAACAAACGAATTTTTTTATTTTTTATTTGTACACTCTTGTTATGTGTAAGAAGCAATAGGAATATAATATTAGGAATGTGATGAATTATTGAGTTACTTTTAACATCCCGACATTGATTTTGTAATGGCAGGACATGCCACGTAACGAATAACACGTGACAGTCTGTGGAGTTATACAAAAATAATGCGCACCAGGGTGGTGTGATGCAGCAGGAGTGTGTTATTGTGTTTACAAGACAGCGATTTTACAATGATTACACTGTTTATTCATTAACAGCATGCTGTGCATTGTAATGATTCAATCTTGTGGAACATCCCAGAGACAAGTTATAGCTCTTTTATACCTTACATTATAGAACAGTCTTTTCCTAAGTAGCCTCTCTCTCTCTCCCTCCCTCTCTCTCTCTCTCCCTCCTTCCCTCTCTCTCTCTCTCTCTCCCTCCCTCCCTCTCTCTCTCTCTCTCTCTCTCTCTCCCTTCCTCTCTCTCTCTCTCCCTCCTTCCCTCTCTCTCTCTCTCTCTCCCTCCCTCTCTCTCTCTCTCCCTCCTTCCCTCTCTCTCTCTCTCTCTCTCTCCCTCCCTCTCTCTCTCTCTCTCTCTCTCTCCCTTCCTCTCTCTCTCTCTCTCTCCCTCCCTCTCTCTCTCTCTCCCTCCTTCCCTCTCTCTCTCTCTCTCTCCCTCCCTCTCTCTCTCTCTCCCTCCTTCCCTCTCTCTCTCTCTCTCTCTCTCCCTCCCTCTCTCTCTCTCTCTCTCTCTCTCTCCCTTCCTCTCTCTCTCTCTCTCTCTCCCTCCCTCTCTCTCTCTCTCCCTCCTTCCCTCTCTCTCTCTCTCTCCCTCCCTCTCTCTCTCTCTCTCTCCCTCTCTCCCTCCCTCTCTCTCCCTCTGTCTCTCTCCCTCCCTCTCTCTCTCTCTCCCTCCCTCTCTCTCTCTCTCTCCCTCTCTCTCTCCCTCTGTCTCTCTCCCTCCCTCTCTCTCTCTCTCCCTCTCTCTCTCTCCCTCTCTCTCTCTCTCTCCCTCTCTCTCCCTCTATCTCTCTCTCTCTCCCTCTCTCTCTCTCTCTCTCTCTCTCTCTCTCTCTCTCTCTCTCTCTCGCTCTTTTAAAAACGCAGCTTGTCAGAAAGTGTAAATCCCTCTGTCCTGAAGACTTAGGACAGAACTTTGGAAAGCTCCATGACTGTTCCAAAGCGCTGACAACCGGGACTCCTTCCATAAATGTTAAATAAGTGTCTCCTAACCAAAAAACATCACCATGTCAACCGTTTTACTTTGTTAAACAACACATTTTTCAAAATCCATTTTTATTAGTCTTCGATTATGTGGAGCGTTATTGATGTGCAAAGTTAATAAAGGTTCAGAACAGCAAATAGTCTACAGGGCTATGTTCTACATGAATTCACATTATGGAAAAATTCCAGCAAGCCTGGTGGACAATTAAGCAAAATGCCTACAAGATGTTATTTCTGCTAAAGGGTGCAATGCTAGATTCTGAGGCCAAGGGTGTACTTACTTTTTCCACAGAAGAATATCACATCTATTGATATTTCTGTTAAATAAATGATTGAAAAAGCTCATTTTCCTTGTGGTTTCTCTCTCCCTCTCCCCCCCCCCCCTCTCCTCCCCTCACTCTTTCTCCCTCTCCCCCTCTCTCTCTCTCCTCCCCTCACTCTTTCTCCCTCTCTCTCTCTCCCTCTATCCCTCTCTCTCTCTCCCCCTCACTCTTTCTCCCTCTCTCCCTCTCTCTCTCCCCCTCTCTCTCTCTCCCTCTCTCCCTCTCTCTCTCCCCCTCACTCTCTCTCCCTCTATCCCTCTCTCTCCCCCCCTCTCTCTCTCCCCCTCACTCTTTCTCCCTCTCTCTCTCCCCCTCTCTCTCTCTCCCCCTCACTCTTTCTCCCTCTCTCCCTCTCTCTCTCCCCCTCTCTCTCTCTCCCTCTCTCCCTCTCTCTCTCCCCCTCACTCTCTCTCCCTCTATCCCTCTCTCTCTCCCCCTCACTCTTTCTCCCTCTCTCTCTCCCCCTCTCTCTCTCTCCCCCTCACTCTTTCTCCCTCTCTCCCTCTCTCTCCCCCTCACTCTTTCTCCCTCTCTCCCTCTCTCTCTCTCCCTCTATCTCTCTCTCCCCCCCTCTCTCTCTCCCCCTCACTCTTTCTCCCTCTCTCCCTCTCTCTCTCCCTCTATCCCTCTCTCTCCCCCTCTCTCTCTCCCCCTCACTCTCTCTCCCTCTATCCCTCTCTCTCCCCCTCTCTCTCTCTCCCCCTCACTCTTTCTCCCTCTCCCCCTCTCTCTCTCTCCCTCTATCCCTCTCTCTCCCCCTCTCTCTCTCCCTCTATCACTCTCTCTCCCCCTCTCTTTCTCCCTCTCCCCCCCTCTCTCTCTCCCTCTATCCCTCTCTCTCCCCCTCTCTCTCTCCCCCTCACTCTCTCTCCCTCTATTCCTCTCTCTCCCTCTCTCTCTCTCCCCCTCACTCTCTCTCCCTCTATCCCTCTCTCTCCCTCTCTCTCTCTCTCCCCCTCACTCTTTCTCCCTCTCCCCCTCTCTCTCTCCCTCTCTCTCCCCCTCTCTCTCTCTCTCTCTCTCCCTCTCTCTCCCCCCTTCTCCCTCTCTCTCCCTCTCTCTCCCCTTCTCACTCTTTCTCCCTCTCTCTCTCTTTCTCTCTCTTTCCCCCTCTCACTCTTTCTCCCTCTCTATCGCTCTCTCTTTCTCTCTCTCTCTCTCTCTCTCTCTCTCTCTCTCTCTCTCTCAGATTTTTCCCGTGATGGAGACACTGGAGACTCTATCCATCAATGTTAAAGAAGCATCTTCGAGAAAGCATCACCATATCGATGTTTAGATGTTTTTCTATGCTAAATAACGACATGTTTTGTTTTGTTCAACTCTGTTTACTTTGATTACGGCGGCGAGCGTCAGCCGCACAAATCCCTGCAAATGAGATTAATACGATTACGCGTTCCAATGAGTGCATTACTGTCAGAGCTGCTGTTATACAAAATGAATCAGCACCATCTGACCGATTAGAAAGGAGAATTCGGCAGCGTTGTGACAGTCTAGCGAGGAGGAAGAACCCTTCATCCATAGCATGTACATGTGCTACATTATGTTCACTCTTTTTAACCTCTTAAACACTATTCCTTCCTTTCGTAGCTAGAGTACGCTCCAACCTCTTTATTATAGCTACTGAATTATATACATTACGATCAATAAGAGTTAGCGGTCTGTTTGTAAACCAAAATGTAGTGCCACCTATTACACAGAGCTGTTGTACATATTCTGAAATGCTCCAGGGATACACAGGCTCTTGTTGTTTTCCCTGAGCGAGAGAAAACAAGCTGGATGTTAAGGAGGGCAGGAAGAGTCTAATCCTGGCACTGTTGCTCCACATCCCTTGAAGCAGGGCATGAGAAGACCACAAGCCACTGGGAAGACCGCAATCTCCAAGGGATTTTTAAAAAGCCTTACGCTGTTTATATTTTACTCCCCCCGCCGAATCTCGTGACCATGCTTCGATGACACTCGTCTCATATTCGCATTCATATTGCATGCTACTGTAACTTCTCCTTTTAGCATGTTTTGTCATGGGAAGGTCGGGTGCACAAACTTTCTGTATGTTTATTTCAGCTTTACAAGTCACCCCGGGCTCCTTTCAGATGCTCCGGAGTCTACGCTGAGTGAGATGAGCAGATGTCAATTATACTTGTGGAAAAATTGATGGGCTTGGAGTCTAGGAAAGCATGAGATCACTGCTTTTTAAGACACCCAGGGCTAGTTTCGGAGTGCTGTAGCCATCAGGTTGTGAGGAAATCGCACTTATTTCCTGGGGAGTGGAACCACATGCTGTGGGTTTTGTTTTGGGTGGGGGGCGGGGGGTGTCTATAGAGCAGACGGTGTTGAACTGAAAAGCCTGTTGGTGCGTTTGTACCCAATACACGTTAAAAGCTTGTCCCATGAGGAAGAGGGAGCGTGCCAAGTCAGAATATAATGTTATTAATGAATATTATCAGAATGGCACTGCTAAATGCTTAAACGGTTGCAGATGGTTCCTCTCTGAATGTTAAACAGGCGTGGAGTGGCGTTAAGGCCCCGCTGCACACCTGAGTCTTATCTGGAAAATTAAGGGACTTTTTCTAAGTGGAGGATTTAAATGCTGCTATTCAGGGCTGGAAATGGGAAGTAAGTGTGTGTGTGTGTGTGTGTGTGTGTGGAAAACAGAGACAAACAGAGGTATGATGCAAGCCCGTGCTTTTTTGAAGTGGTGTTGCTGTGCACATCTGCACACACCAGGCCTCTGCTGTGTGTATTTTCAGACAGTAGGGTGTCGCAGTGTGTGTGTGAGTGAAAGAAAGAGTGAAAGAGAAAGAGTAAATTATGCTTTGGTCACACACAGCAACTGTCAACGGTCAAGTATCTTATGCCGCGTTAGTCATAGATAACAAGTTTCCTCCTGGAGCCAAAGCGCAAGAGAGATGTCTGGAGATATGACTGCCTTCCGTTTGTGTCAGGATGTGTATCTAGTCTTTTCATGGCGCACTCACTGCAACAAAAATATGTACATTTATAGCTGCTGAGTTGTTGTTTTTTTTTTATCATGTAATGCCAAACTTTATTCTGAGACCTTTTGGTCAGTTCCTGAATTCTTTGAAATGTAGTCAACACATTTTTTCTCCCGAGCCTGTCTCTCTCTCTCTGTCTCTCTCTCGCTCTCTCGGATCCCAGTATAAAATCTGTTTATTGAATCTGGAACGAGGAAAAATCTGTCTGTGGGGACAAAGTAGGAAATGAAATAAATAGTCTAAGCAAGCTGCATTTTCGAAAGTTATGTGAAAGTTACAATTGCGTAAATAAGTGTGTAAAAAATACGCGTAAATAAGTGAGTAGTAGCTAAGATCTTTCAAACAAAGCTAAGCTGATCTGAAAAATTTTAAAAAAGCAAAACTTTTTTTTATGGTTTTTGATCAGGAAGAAGGAAAATGTAGCTGTATTTTATCATTTATCTATATCTGAGATCTGAGATGCTAAAATTAGAACAACTAATACAGAGTAAGACAACAACAAAGCCAAAAACAAAACTGAAGAAGGTGATATATGATCTCTGGCGTTATATCTGGAGTTATAAGACCATTAAAATGTGTTTTGAAGAATGTGAGGAGATCCAGAAGTTGCTCAGAGGATATGAAAGAGGTTGAGAATGTGAGAATATTCTGTCAGTGTAGCAAAGGAAATCATGCTCATGGCTGGATCGGGGAAGCTATCGCAAGGTTGCGATGGATTTTAACAGGAAACGTGGCGAGTACATCATCACATGACACTGCTACAAAACTTATTAACAAATTAAAAAAGATCGGAAGTGTTGCAGACCAACAGAGGAGTGGACGGACAAAGGCACCACTGACGTGATGCTGGTGTGCTGTACATAGACCGCTATATATGGAGATTTTTGGGACACTGTGTAGAATTGTTTATATTTCCTATTGTTGTTGTTGTTGTTGTTTTTGGTTACTATTAATATCTAACATACACTCTTTGACTATTTTTGTTTGACCTCTTGTACTCAACTGTAAAATACTGTAAGGGTTGGTCTTTAATGTCCATGCCAATAGGAAGGTTAAATATATGTTGCCTTCTAACGTTGTTGTAAGAAAGCCAGAAGCGATTTGATGTTATTCTGGATTTTTCTATAAATCATTGTTTAGAGGTGTAGGCATGTGTAAGAAGTAGACACAGTCAGGATATCTGATAACAGATCAAGAAACATACAGAAGAAGAAAAGTAGAATAACTAGAAAGGCAGCTTGCAGTTTTTAACATGCGATACTTGAGAGGAAAACCTGGTTCAAAACGAAACCAGGCTGAGAACAAAGATCAGTGCCACGGCCAAGGCAGAGTCAGAGCAGGAACTGAGTACAGCAGGGGGATTCTGGGCAGTTGACACTATCATGTTTCTTCATACTTGGCTCAGGCTAGGCTTTGAGTGAAGGAAGCAGGTCATGTGATGGCATCCGAGTTAAAATGAGCTCTCCCCGTTCAGGTGCGTGACAAGGCTCTGGCTGCAGCGTTGGCATCGTGGGTGGGATAGCGCTCTCCAGGGAGCCGATGCCCCTCCTGTGTTTCCTCTAAACAACCAAATGTGTCAGCGGAGGAGAGGAAAAGAGTTTAAAGGCTCTGGAATATCATTGTGTGTACAAAACCAAAAAGAAAAAAAGTGGAGAAAAAAACGTCTGCTTTGTCTACAGTGTAGTCCTTACAGTATTCAGTAACAATCTGCAATTTAAATATACTTCTTAATATAGAATAGTTACATCATGTAATGTTATTCTGTGCCCCAATGTTATTTGTTCTGCTCAGTTAACTCGACAGCTTAGTAATCAGTATATCAGTGTTTACATGGCTATTTTAGAGTCTTTCGGAAGACTCACTCATAGGTTTTTTGAATGTTTCTCAAGAAGCCAGGGGAAGGAGAAGGAATTGTGGGTGGGATATTCTCCTTACAGGACAACATTGAGATTGCAGAACATTTGACTTGTCCCTTGGTGGTAATTGAACACGCATATAATGACATTATTGTAAAGAGTTGATGAATTCTCCATTCTGATTGGTCAGTCAGAAGATGTTGATTCAATTTCTCTCTGACAGTAATTCCAGCTGCAGAGTTAATATTAACACACTCGTACTAATATGTTAGCGTTTCTTTAGTAACAACTTACACAGGGACTCGTGTGGAAAATGCTCCACATCAACATGAAATTTTCTGTGTGATTCTGTTGAACATTCTGTTTTTGTTTGTTTTTTAGCATTTTTTTTGGAAGGAGTCTTCAGTATCAGCGTTTTCTAACAGTCATGGGAATAGTCCTGGGACACGGGAATAGTCCTGGGATATGGGAATAGTCCTGGGACACGGGAATAGTCCTGGGATACGGGAATAGTCCTGTGACACGGGAATAGTCCTGGGATACGGGCATAGTCCTGGGACACGTGAATAGTCCTGGGACACGGGAATAGTCCTGGGACACGGGCATAGTCCTGGGATGTGGGCATAGTCCTGGGACACGTGAATAGTCCTGGGATACGGGAATAGTCCTGTGACACGGGAATAGTCCTGGGATACGGGAATAGTCCTGGGACACAGGCATAGTCCTGGGACACGGGCATAGTCCTGGAACACGGGAATAGTCCTGGGATACAGGAATAGTCCTGGGACACTGGAATAGTCCTGGGATACAGGAATAGTCCTGGGACATGGGAATGTCTTTAGGGCAGAGAGCTTTGCAGTTTCTTGGTAACAGGACAAGCTGCATTTTTTCATCTTATTAAATGCAAGAGAGAGAAAAACGAGAGGCTGGTGAGGTAAAGACTTTTTTTTCTTCTTCTGTGAACTAACTTGCGTCATGGATATTCCACAACGTTAAGCGTAACTATAAATGGATAAAAACCATATAATTCTTAACCCTTTCATGCATAAATTATTACAAAACATCCAGATTCTTTAGATTTATTTTTATATTAGTTCAAATTGCACTTTATTTCAAAAGTAAATGGGATTGTCAATGTGCAGGAGTACCATGAATAAAAAAGAATCATGTAAGAATAATAAAATAAAATAAAATAAAAACGTGTTTAATGTGTTTATAATAATATTTAACATTCTGGTCTAAGAATGTAATAGTGATGGTTAGATAAATTTATAGAAAATATCTTCTTTTCTTAACAAATCATGGCAATATTCTTGACATTTGACAGATTCTTGTACAAAAATTAGGGCTGTTGCATGAGACAGCTGATTTCTGAGGTAAAATAAAAATCTTTATTTAAAATTATTATCATTATTATTATTATTATTATTATTATTATTATTATTATTACAAAGCTAAGGTATTAGAGGTTGGCACAATGTTTTAAATTTTATTTAGAAATTTGTGTAGAAAGTTTGTAAAGGTATACGATAGATATACAAATGGCAAATAGAACAGCAAAAATATGGAATTAAATTTGTGCCAAAAGTACTGAACGTAACTTTTCAAGAAACAATCAAAAGTAAAAGAAGAAAAACACTCTGAAACTGAAAACAGTGAGCAAATTTAACACTGTCTTCAAATAAACAGCATTCTTTCAGTTTTCTAAGCTTTGTTTTAGCTAATCATTGGGTATGATTACGTTTACGTTCACCATTCTGGTACAAATCTCACATGTGGGCAGGGCTTAACAGTGGTTTACTCTTATTGGCTAGTGAGATTTGGATCGACAGATTGAGAGTGTCAGAGTGTCCAGCTGAGGAGGAGGATGACAATGACGCCTTATATGTTATACGGTTATATGTTTGTAAATTGCTGTGGTAGAAGTACACTAGAATAAAACATTTTGGGATGTCCTGTTAATGGAAAAAAAACACCGCCCGGTCATTGACATTTTCCTGTAACCGCATGCCACAAAGTGTTTTATTCCATACATACATTAGCATAACCTTCAGGCTATGGGATCTAAATCAGTTGACCATAAATGTTTGATTTTACGTTATGCCTGGAATCAGTAAAGTGTAAAACTGGAGTTTAAAACCAGTGAAACAGAGATAGCGAAAGAAAGCTGTTTGATAAAGGTGTCAATGTGAGAGAAATGTTAAAAGGTGAGGAGGGAAATGGGATGAGGGGTAATACAGTAATGAAGACGTTTATCACTATAATGGCTAATCTTCACGTATGAGCTCAGAGACCTACGACCCCGCAAACACTGAGTCAAGGTAAGAACAGTAATAACACTATGTCACAAGCACGACAACGTAACGTCTATTCAGGGGTCAGTTGAACTCTTAGCACTGTGTTAAGTGCAGAATGGAGCAGTCGACCGGTGTGAGGACTGCAAATGGAAAATGTCATGACACAAATATTAGACGTCTTTGGCACACCAGTTCACCATTAGCAAATATTTGTTGGCAGACATGTTGATTTTCTTTACATCAGTGTGGAAGAGCAACACAGATCCAACACCATAAACTGTAATGAAGTTACATCAGGCTTGGTTTCCCAAGTAGTTATCCCAAGGTAATGTATTTTAGTGTCATATGATATAAAAGAATGCTCCCCCGAAGTTTATTCTAGATATATTCATGATTATGTTATCATTAGGCAATGGTAGATGTGTATATGAGTTGATGTTGCCATGGTTTTATTCCGTTTCCTGATGGACCGAGTTCCTGCTCTGTGTCAGTTCTCTTTGACAGAGATAAATGATGTGCCTGAGAAATATATATATGAAATTATTTGATTTATTTATTAATTTTTATATGATTTGACCTTGTTAACGTAGAACAGGGCAGTGGTAGCTCAGTGGTTAAGATGTTCTGATCAGAAGGTCGTGAGTTCAAATCCCAGGACTGCCGAACTGTCACTGCTGGGCCCTTGAGCAAGGCCCTTAACCCCCAACTGCTCAGTTGTATAAATGAGATAAATGTAAGTCGCTCTGGATAAGGGCGTCTGCCAAAAATGTAAATGTAAATGTAAGAATAGTAGACAATAAGAGCACAGCTGGGTTTGTGATTAAGCTTGTGGTCACTGCAGAGCTGCTCAGGGAGAAGCAGGTTACCGTGTAGGATTGGACGTTTGGGGCGAAAAAAATGCAACATTTGGAAACTAAAGGCATGTCAACCTCATGAGGAACTTTTTGCTTTGTGGGATTTCGTTCACAAAGACAGGCCGTTCTTTGTTGATGGAAATCACACCCCCAAGGTCCAAAATGCTGATCCAGAGGTGGTCATTTACATTCACATTTATTCATCTGACAGACATTTTTATCTGGAATGACTGTGGGATGTATTCAAATCTCTGAGCTGTTAATAATGAGAAGTGTGTGTGAGAGAGAGGATCGAAAGAGTGCAACAGAGAGAGAGAGAGAGAATAAGACAGAAAGAAAGAGAGGGAGACTGACTGACATACAGTTCCTTTAAAGTATAAATTTTTACATAATTACCTGAGAGAGAGAGAGAGAGAGAGAGAGAGAGAGAGAGAGAGAGAGAGAGAGAAAGGAGCGAAATAGTGAAGCAGAAAAAGAAAGAGAGGTATAGAGAAGGATGAGAGAAAAGGAGTGAAAGAGTGAAACAGAGAGATAAAAGGATAGAAAAGAATGAGAGAAAAGGAGTGAAAAAGTGTGTGAGAGAGAGAGAAAGAAAGAGGAACAAAGGAGTGAAAGAGAGAGAGAAAGCAAGGAAAGAAAAAAGAGGGAAAATGAGAAAGATGAGCGAGAGAGAATTAAAGAAAGTCAGAAAAGGTGGAGAAATAATAAAATAGAAGAAGAAAAAAGGGAAAGAAAGAAAGAAACAAATCACTGCAAATTTACTTTAAATCAATTATTTAAATAAATTGTTTTCTTTAAATTAATTATTTCTTCTTCTTACTCTTCTTTATATTATTATTGTTATTATTATTGCTATTATTATTATTATTATTATTATTATTATTATTACTATTATTATTATTATTATTATTATTATTATTACTATTATTATTATTGTTATTATTATGATGATTATTATTGTTATTGTTATTATTATTGCTGTTATTGTCTTATATGTCTTATAATCCACAAACTGACAAATTCCCCTTAGTAAGCTAGCCATATGTTAGTACTTACAGTATACACATCACTGCTTTCACAATTTTCCTCATACATTTAGACCATTCATGAAAACTAATAGAGCTTTTTCCATATTTCTGATCATATTTTGGGCGCTGATTTGCATGAACTTCATGAACACATAATGGCAGTAATATATTTTGGGAGAGAATTATCTTTGATTGCATGTGTGAGATGAAACATCAACAGTAAATTACATTTCTAAAGTGAGTTCTCAAAATGAGGTTCCTTGCGTAATAAATGTTTCAAAAAATCATTACAAATAAATAAATACTTTTTCCATCTTTGTTCAGATATGGACTTTATCTGAGGTATAAACTCGTTATGTCTTTTATTATAGTATTTGTTTGTATCAAATGGGCAGTGGTGGCTCAACGGTTATTGTTCTGGATTATTGATTAGAATCAGCACCATCAAGCTGCCACTTGCTGGGCCCTTGAGCAAGGCCCTTAACCCTCTCTGTTCCACGGGCGCCATGTCATGGCTGACCCTGCGCTCTGAGCCCTGCATCCTAACAAGCTGGGATATGCAAAGAAAGACTTTCACTGTGCTGTAATGTATATGTGACCAATAAACACTTCTTCTCTTTTAAAAAAAAAAAAAAGACTTTTGGGACAAAAAAGTGCTGCTTGTACAGCGGGGGTGGAGTTTAAAAAAAATCTCAGAAGTATATCTAAATACTTGCGCATTTATTTTTGTTTTGTTTTGTTTGTTTCAAATGTCTCTCCCTGCGTCTGCTTGGGTTTCATCCAGGTTCCCTGGTTTCCACCAACCTCCCAAAATACATGCTGGTGTATTGGTTAATGTAAGTGTGATTGAATGTGTTTATGTTTATGGTGCTTCCTCATACTTAGTGTTCCTGTGATTGTTGTGCCCAAAAATGCTGGAATTTCCTGCGGATTTGTACAAAATTTGAAATGCAGTTTGCAGAGTTTTTTGTGCTTTCTTTGCGGAAAACTACTTGAATTGGTGAAAGTGCAATTGCACAAAAATGTTTGCTAGTAAATGAGACCTTTTTAGCTGTACTCATGTTCGACGCACGTGAATCGAAGAGGGATTTGGCTGAATGCGTGCTGTGATGATGTCACATGACGCGTCTCGGTAATTTAGAAAAATTTCAAGGTCCTCCGTATACTACGGATTTTGCTTGATTTTCCGTTCATTTCTGCGATCGCTAAATCCTGGAGGGACTGAAAATAAAATCAACTAGATGTATGATTCAGAATGGGGATTAATACTGAACAGTTGAACTGAATTATTCTCGCTATGTTAAACTGGAGAAATGTGTCCTTGGTTATGTATGCAAGATGAAGCATCAACAATAATGTAATAGGGAAATAGTATTCATGCATGTACTATAAATATAAGCTAAATTTGCTTAAAACAACAGCATCAAACTTTATTTCACTCATTTTTACAATAATGACAAAACCCTTAATGGCCACTCAATGTTGCACCAAAATGGACACCATTTTCGGACACTAAAGTATGTTATTGTTGTTGTTGTTGTTGTTGTTGTTGTTAAATCACTATTACTGGGCACAGGACACAGTAAAAACTCACATCTGCAGAGAATCAACGCTCGTGTGTGGAAAATAGCACAACTCTGTGCAGAAAGAATCATTAAACCAGCTGTAAAGTGTCAGTCAACACCAAGCATCCTGTTTGTGCTGACATTAATGGTCTGGAGAACCTGTAAGAAGCTCCAGAAAACACCAGCATTTAAGAAAAGAAGAAGGAGGCAATGAGCAGTAAAATGAGCACCACACATGCTGGTGAGATTCAGATTCAGCCTAATAAAGCTAGCATGCAAGAGGAGCATTTACAGTAGTGCTTGAAAGTTTGTGAAACCTTTAGAAGTTTCTACATTTCTACATAAATATGACCTAAAACATCATCAGATTTTCACACGAGTCCGCTGGGTGCTAGCGCAGTCAGTAATCATCTTATATAAATCACTGCAAATAATCACCTGTGAATAATCGCTAATCACCTTTCCTTGTGATTTTGAAATAAAATCTTTACATTTTTTAATTAAATGCTTGTATATCCTGTACGTTTGTTAAAATCAGGTAACATCTGTTAGGTTTTCCCAGACCGCCCCACATGGTGACAGAGTTATTTGCGCTAAGCAGAAAAACATATAGTATGTGTGGCCATCTGGCAAAACCATCTGTTTTTCTGGCATATAGCCAGTGATTTAAACCTTTATTTCTCATTTGCTGTATATTCAAGCATTTACTTCAATAATGTAAATAAAATAATAAGAATAATTATAATAATAATCTTCCTCAAATTGACATAGAAAGGTGATTATTTACAGTCTAAACAAGCTAAGAGCTAGCATCCAGCAGTCTACCCTGTAGCTTAGCAAGCACCACACAGCAGCTAGTTTAAGAATCACAACAGTAAAAATAGCTAAGCTGACTAAACAAAACGTATAAAACCTTAGCCAGCTTGCTAAGTAACCTAAATGTTCCTCCTGTATGCTAGCCAGATATGTTCACAAGTCCCTTAGGTTCAAGTCCAAGTCAAGTCTCAAGTCTTTGTTCTATTTTTTAGCATTAGTTCTTTCAGCTAATTATTATAATTAACAGTGTATGAGGCTAAATCAATTTTGAAATATTAAAACTGATTACGTCTACAGAATGCTAACGTGCTGTGTATTTTGAGCTATTTGAGTTGCCGTAGTTTGCTGTAGTTCTCATGAAAAGGACATGGAAACAATTGTACTTCTTGAAAATGGACAGCAAGCAAGCCCCTGACAGCTGTGTAACACTGCAGTTTCCCTTTTGGATGAATTGATTGCTTTTTCAAATTAAATGACACGAAGATTATCACAAGATAAAACCTGACTATATTTTTATTATTTGCTGTTTATTTATATAACAGCACTTTTCCAATGGGTGATGAACGTGCGCCTTCAGATGCGTCATGTGTGTATATAATAATGCTGGCTTGGTGTGTTTAGAGATGAAATATTTGCTGCTGCAGCACATACTGAATGAATGAATGAGGAA
This sequence comes from Ictalurus furcatus, assembly GCF_023375685.1. Classification (NCBI taxonomy): domain Eukaryota; kingdom Metazoa; phylum Chordata; class Actinopteri; order Siluriformes; family Ictaluridae; genus Ictalurus; species Ictalurus furcatus. The sequence goes on from NC_071259.1 coordinate 5,865,638, forward strand.
GTAATTGAAAAATGAAGTGTTTGATGCTGTCATGTGGGGCAGTAATGAGAGAATGTAATCGGGAATGCCAAACCAAAATGACTTTTCACGAGTCTCTGTCTTCAAGTCCAAGTCAAGACTCGAGTCAGTTGTTCACGAGTCCAAGTCAAGTCGCAAGTCATTTTTGTGTGATTTAAGTGCGACTCGAGTCCAAGTCGTAGACTCGAGTTTCCATCTCTGATGCTAGCTTTATTAGGCTAATCAACGTCATTAGGCTAGCACCTGTAATACCTTAGCTTTTCTGACTTAAACGTGCTCAGGTTGATAAAGTTTCAGTGGACCTTTAAATAGATTAACAAACTGTCATTGTATGTTATAAGCCATTTGTTCCTGATTATAATGGCACCTTAACAAGAGCTAGTTTAACAGTCAGTCAGTTTACCTAAAGGTGCTAACAAAGTGTGATTTCTTCACAGCGATACTACATTTGGCTAGAGGTCGTAACTCGTCATTCTTGAACTCCCAACAGGAAAAACAACGACAAAAAAAACGTAGCTCCTTGACTTTGAATTCCTATTGAAGAACTCCGGGTGGTCTCCTCAAATCCAATTCCTCCGAGTTCAGCAAGTGATGACAAATCAACATGGCTGCTCACAGAATCAGTAAAGTAAACAAAGTGGCACTTTTTACTTGAGATGCACCGATGTATCTGCCGATAATCGGTATCAGCCGCTACAGTTTAAAAACATCCGATGATCAGGGCTGCTTATATCCTGTCAATCAAAAGAGGGCGGGAAAACACATCGATTTGGTGCTGTGTGTAAAGATGATGTCACTTGTTTGGAATGACAACAAAACTGCAGTTTGTAAGCTCTGTAAGCTCTGCACTGCTAAAATTTTACACTGGAAGTGAACAGCAGTGAAGCGGGAGTCTGTTTTTTTTTTCTCGTGTTGAATTAAAGTGCCAGTACACCGTTGAAAGATTTAAATGAAGATGGGTTGACAAAAAAGTATATATTGCACAGAAAAATATAATTGTAGAGTGGTATATTTCATATCCAGTTAATGCTAATGTGAGTTAATATCAGCACAAAAAAAAGTTGATATTAGGCCTATATATTACCAGTTTGATGTTCAGTGATGAAGTAGAAATGCTTTTGTTTGTGGTGAGTGAATGTGAATCCTAACAGGAGGTTTTTTAGAATTCAATCACTGTTAATATGAATTAATAACATTCAATAAGTTAAGAAATCTTACTTTAATCTTCAGAATTTAGTTCATGTGTTAATGTTAATTAGAGTAATGTGTTTTGTGTTTATGAGACCAGTTACTGTGAAACAACTTATGGAAATGGAGAGAATAAAGTTTTTATTTGCATTTCTTTCAGAATTGTGGAATTAATTATTATTAATTTAAAAGAAGGCATAAAAGGCAGAACTATCGGTATCGGCTATCGGTATCGGCCGATATCACTCTGAATAATCGGTTTTCGGTATCGGCTATCGGTATCGGCCGATATCACTCTGAATAATCGGTTTTCGGTATCGGCTGAGAAATTTAGTATCTGCATCTCTACTTTTTACCTTTAAATCAGTTATATTTAACTGTATATACTGTAAGGATTTGTTTTAGATTAATCAACATACAGAAATATTACTTGTTAAATCTATAACATTGGCTATACAGACTGCTGTTTTGAGGAGGAAAATATACATCAGTCACTACAGTTAGCTGGCTAGCTTGTTGCTAAAAAATGACAGACATGAAGGAGTCTATGTTTTTCCCCACTTTGTAGCTCGAATGTTCGGACCTTGAAGATGACGTTATTCTGAGCTCCGACTTCCCACTTCTGAGGTAAGTTGAATGCAGCATGAATGTTACGCTTCAAGTCACTGATTACACAAAGGCTAATAAATCCAGTTTGTAATCAGTTTTGTCGGTGATGCTCCTGCGCTGCAGTCAAATTCTCCCTTTTTCCTATTGGTGGTAACCAGATTTTAAAATGCTAGAACTGTACTTGAGATATAAAAGAGAAACATATTTCAGTTCTGTCATTTTTCCAAACTATAAATAGTAGCAAATGTCAGAAATTTACCATGTGGAGGTGAAACACACGTAGCTGACCCTTAGTTCAACCTTCAGCAGTAATATGCTTATAATCGATTGCATGTGTGACTGTGACCAGAAAATAGCTCCACACATGAACAATTTGTCTGGACTTTTCACTGCAGGTCCTTTTTTTAAATTCTTACATAAATAAATACCTGAAAGCGTTTATGGACTGTCTGACTTGTCAAAGTGATGCTGGATGTTTTCACCCACTCCTCACTGGATAGCCTGTGCCTGTTCACTTTTCTTTAGAAAAATTTGTTAAATTCTAGCTTTAGACATGACCTAACACAGGAGAGAGAGCGAGAGAGAGAGAGAGAGAAAGAGAGAGAGATGGATGAAGAGAGGAGGTATAGCTGTTTACTTTCTGTCAAAGTCATGACTCCAACATTAGCAAACCTGGCTCTACGAGCAGACCTGTCAATCAAATGTAGCACACATATACATTCTTTGAACATTCTTTTTCCTACACGTACTTGGTCTGGTCTTAAATCCCCTCTTGCCCTTCAATTGATTCGCGTGTCAGCTCTCAGATATGATAATGTGTTTATGGTATGGTGGTCACATTATGGCAACACAGCATACCTTTATAGAGCAGGACAGAGGCTTCGTTGACTACCTGAAAGAAACGTGCCTGACGTGATGGCGTGAGGCTCCCTTGGGTGAACAGAGCAAAGAGTGTGTGTGGGGGCAAGTGTAACAGATGGCTAGAAAAGTGAACTTGCCTTTCATTCAATAAAGTAGCGCCCCAGCCACACACACACACACACACACACAAACACAAACACACACACACAAACACCATTCACACCATTCCCCACACCTAATCACTTGTTTATTCTGTTTATTCCTCTTACTTATCATGCTTTTAACCAGCTCTCACAGTGATTACGATCTCTTTCTCAGTAGGCTCTTTTTCATGGTAATTTGCTGGAAGCTAATTATTAATAGTGGCATTTACGGGGACACGATAAGACCGAGGCACATTATAAATAGCTAGCACAGATCAGTCGAGCTCAAGCATAGAGATCAAATAAGATAAAATAAGGACTGATGCCACTAATCACAGAGAGACAGAGACAGACAGACTGGCGATGGTGACGTGTGCTATGTAGAATGTGAAATGGATACGCGTGACATGAAAGTATGAAAACAAGCAAGAGATTTTTAAAGTTTTAAAATGAATGGGGCAAACAAAACAGCTTTTGTCTTACTAGTAAACCTGTATGGCTATACTCTATAATATAAACATATTTTATATATATAATATAATAGACATATGGACTGCATCTATACTGTGGCGCAACTGTGACTTGACCTTGTCCAACTTCTATATCGAGCGTATAAAGACATACAGTAAATGTGTTTAAAAGAAGTCATACCAACCACTTGACTTAAGCATACGAGTAACATTCCAGAACTTCAGCATGTAAAATTGTAATGCATAATGTGTGTATATATATATATATATATATATATATATATATATATATATATATATATATATATATATATATATATACACACACACACATACACACATAAACGATTTATTTGTTACACAGATAACATTTCAGTCTACATACACACAAGTCAAGTAGGCTTTCTTGTCATTCCCCTTATCAGAGGCAAGTGTAATGTTAGGAATGAATCACAGAATCACTTGACACTTGACATGAAACAATAAAAAACACCACGTGAACAGCGACAGGGTCAGCAAAACAGATCACTGAATTTTGTACAGTAGAATACAAATCATAGAACTGTGTTAAATTGTGAATGTTTGTCAACAACCAACACATGATTTCTCCAAAAGAAAAAAACAAAAACAAAACAAACTATAGTAACTCGAATAATCACACTTGTAAAGAGTGCTTATTTGAGTCACTAAAGACTTCCTGTCAGCTCAGACCAGTCTGGTCATTCTTCTCTGATTTCTCTCATTAACAAGGACGCTTTTTTGTTTTGTTTGTTTGCTTGCTTTGTTCCACCATTCTGTGTAAACTCTAGAGACTGTTGTGAGTGAAAATCCCATGAGAATCGTTAGCTCAAAGCAGCCAGACCAGTAACTATGCCGCAGTCAAAATCTAATGTAATGAGGTTAAACGTATTCCCTATTCTGATTCTGAAATATTAAATGATATAATGAGATGCTTCTGATACGAACATTAAGCACTGTATCTGCACTGCGCTGCTGCCACATGATTGGCTGGCTGGATAATTGCATGTATGATCAGGATCAGGTGTACAGGTGTTCCTGTTAAACTGACAGGTTTAATAGTGTACTGTACTGTATGTTGACTTTTTGTTGTAAATATGATGTCCAATTATTAATAAAGACTCATATAATGTTGACAGAGGAATACGAAAAGAAAAGAAAAAAAAAAAACGAGTTACTAGGGAAGTCTTGTCTCATTACTTTATCTCTTAATCCACTGAAATTTGAACTATGGCTTTGTGCCTAAAGCACTGCATTCACTGAAGCATTTCATACAGATATAAATACACCCACAGCTAAAAACATCCAGGTTACTTTTTCTAGGATATTCCGTACCGCTGAAGGCTGTGAGCTCTTCTTATCTCCGCCTGTGTGTGAGGTGATTAGCTGCATGTCCTCTGGAGTTACAACGCCAGCCATGGTTCAGCTGTGATAATGGCCTGTCAAAGGAGAGCCAACGGACCTTCACATTCCATCAGGCTTGTCTTGATATATGTGTGAGTGTGTATGAGTGTGTGTATTTGTGCATACAAAGTGGTGCAGAATGACTTATTCAAATGATTAAAAAAAGATCAGTTGATTCAGTTTATTAACATTCCAATTAACTGAGCTCAATTAATAGAGTGAAGTCATCCTTGTTTGATCCCAAACCACATCATTTCAATAACAGCACAAACACAACTACTGTCACTTGTGGTTTTCCTGTGAATTTCTGTTAACTGTTGCTACTGATTTACACTGCAGTCGTTAAATACATGACTATTTCAGTCATCTTCCACATCATGTCATGTCGGATCTTTCGCTGCACAAATACACAACAAGGTACAGTATTTTAGCTTATAATACCACAGTGCTGTAGAGTTTTTATTTCTGGTTTGTCAAAAGGGTGTTGATTCATTTTCTATAACAGCAAATCTGACAGCAATGACTGTAATTCCAATGACAGGTTTATATTAACACACTCGTTCTTATACGTTTTACTATGTTGCATGACGGACGCTTCACGTAAACGTGTAATTTTTTGATATGTTGTAGTTCGCATATTTAGCATTGTACGTTTACAGACATGGGTGCGTCTTCAGGACAGAGTACAAGTGGTGCTCTAATAATGAAAGGGATAACAGGAATTTGTTTCCTGGAAGTTCTACAACATTAAATGTAACTATAAATAGATTTTATATATATATATATATATATATATATATATATATATATATATATATATATATATATACACACATATAAAAAGAAAGTATGACAAATAGTACTTTAATGAATATAAAAGTACTTCTGAGTAGTTTCTTTGAAAATTTGAAGCAATTACTAAAACAATGTGATTTTAACAAAGAGGCTGTTCTTATTATTGGAGATTTAAACATTAATTGGGATGACAAAAATAGCTAGACAGAATCTTAAACAGATAACTGATCATTTTGATCAACTGATTAACAGGCTTACAAGAATAACTAATTCGACAAGGACTCAAATTGATTTGATATTTAGTAACCAAGCTGAGAGTATTTTGAAATCTTTTAATATGTTAACAGGCCTCTCGGACCACCATTTGATTTTAGTGGCCAGAAAATTATCTCGTAAGAGTCTTAATTCATTTGTGAAATATGAGTCTTACGGCATCCCAAAACATAAACTAGATGACTTCAAAAGTGCTGTTCATCAGATTAAATGCGGTGATTTATTAATGGGAATTGATCAGGTGGAAGATAGTCAAATATTCTAAAAAAAAAAAAAAAAAAAAAAACATTAGAGAGCACTATTAAAGATTTTAGTTATAGTTAATTAGTTAATTTAGTCATAAAAAAAAACATACCATCCCTTGGATAAATACAGATATTTTAAAATTAATGAAAGAATGGGATTTTGTTTTAAAAACTGCAAATAATCTAAAATGTAAGTGAAGTCACGACAGACAACATTTTGTTATGTTAAGAAATGAGGTGGTAAAGACACTCAGAAAAGCTAAAGCAGATTATTTCCTGAAGATAATTGAACAGGCAAGGGGTAATTCTCAAATAATCTGGAAGCAGTTAAATAAATTAAAAGGACATCAAAAAAGATAGAACATCACTTGAATTGAGAGTAAATAGGAAGCTGACAAATAATCCAGCTGAAGTGGCTGAAAAACTTAATCATTACTTTGGTCTCAACTGCACAATGTTTTTCCCCCCCTGAGTATACAGATGTTTCTCCAGTTAATGCAGTTGAACAAGTCTTTACTCTAAAGGCTGTCACTGAATTAGATGTCTTATGAGCAATTACTGTACATCTCAAAGTATATATTTGGTATGGATGTTGTAATGCTTAAAGAGCTAAGTGTGTCACTAATTAATCCCATCACCAAAATGATCAACCTTTCAATTCATCAGGGGACGTTTCCATCTGCTTGCTTGGAAGTCATCTGTTATTGTACCTATACTTAAAAGTGGAGATTTTCATTGTGCCAGTAATGATAGGCCTATTAGTCATTTACCTACAGTGTCAAGGGTTGCAGAGAAATTGATAGCTGTGCAAATTATTGAACATCTGAATACTAGTTCATTTGCCATGCATCCAATACAATATGCACAGTATGGAGACTTTTGGGACACTGATTATAGTTGTTTTCTGAAATTCCTCCTTAATCTGGCACTAAAACTTGTTGACTACCAGCATAATTCCATATTGCAGAGTAAAATCAGCAATATAACATCTACATTGTACAATAAGTAAAATAAAGCGCTACATACATTAAACTATAGTATTTGTTCTATTTTGAAGTGAAACGTTGTAGACATCCTTTTTTGTTATATGATCAAGAGGAATGCATTGCTGATCATCTTTAGTGCTGCTTCGTTTACAAAAGGCCCAAACAGGGAATTGTAATTATGAATTTTAAACAGGACTTTGGAACAAAACCTGACATTTGTTTGTATTGTTATGTAATGTATTTCTGATTTCCTACACCTGCCATTTCTTTGCCTGTTGCCTGGTCAGCATGAAAACTGTGTAAATGTGCAAAGTTTGCATATTGCTTATCTCACTGTACTGAGACTGTCATGTGGTCTTATGTTGTAGAGAACAGCTTACTATAAATTCCCTTTCCACGTGGCTTCTTTTGGTCAAAAGTCAGCAGCTGCTCCTTAGCTAGTTTTCATATGATTGTCCATGCTTGGGACTGCATTTGGGTCGTTCACATTCATGTCATGCTCTGATCTGATAACGACATTCCATCCCTGCAGTTTTGGCTTGCTTTCGCACGCAACATGCTGTGACATACTATGTATGCTAATGCAACGCTAAGTTATTGTGTAAACTCCCCTAGTTTAGCGAGCTATATACGTCCTTGCAAACTACATGGATTATTACATGTAGGAGCACTCTGATAGCTTTGTATTTGACTAAGTTTTGCTCGGTCTCTGCTCAGGGAAACGAATCTGCAGAGAATTGAATCTGACTCTTGCATGATATGACAATTATGCAACATGGTAGGTTAGCATGAACGATATACTATTCTGCACTCATCCAGCTACTGGCCCAAGAAGTGAATAAACTTTTATGCTGTAGAGAGAGTTAAACTTTTTCCAGGTTCCTCCTGGCTCACTTCCTGCAGATGATTCCAGTCCCTCCAGTGTACAGGTTCTGTTTGTGAACGTCGCCACATCGTCGTGAACAACTGTGAACATTGTCATGTGAACAAGCCATGCTTTGAAAAGCACCATCTCAAGTGCTACAACAGAAAAGAGTTCAACCTATCGTTGTGAGAACGTGAGTTCTTAGCGTTGCCACAGCCATTGATGGACAGGAGTCCAGGAGAGCAAAATTCTCCATGCTGTCTGGGTGGGAGAGATGACATACTCTTTTCACTAGCCAATCATGGCAGTCTGTGAGCTCATGTATGTGGCTACCACTATTCAGCTACACATCACTCTGTCTGGTTGGTAGCTCTTGTATGATAAGGGAGACCAAGCTAGTGAGTGGAAATTGGCAAAAAAAAAAAACAATTGACAAATTGGGAGGAAATGTCATTAAAAAAAAATAGAGAGGGATCTAAAAATCGGGGGTTTTCACAAAATAAAACACATAATTGTTGATACGGTGAAGCGTCTCATAAGATGTTTCCTTAACATTTATGGAAGGAGTCTCCAGTGTCAGTGCGTTATAACACTCAATATGTTTTCTGCCACTTCCTGAAGACTTTCCCTTCTTTTTTGTCAGATTAACTTAGAGAGAAAAAAAGATGATTTATTTAGCTGCTATAACTTAAGTGATAAATTGTCTTGCTGATGTTCCACAACATCAAATGTAATTATAAACCCTTAAAAAGCAACATGCGTCATTCATAAGTAAATAAAAATATTTAATCATTGGAAAACTGCAGTGGTATAAGGGGAATAAAACACATCAGAATGTGCTGTTACTGGAAAATAATCAACCTCAGGGTAGTAACAGTAACGCGGCTTCACGTCTGAATGCATCACACCACCCAAGTGTTGATTATTTTCCTTTAACTGCATATCCCCAAGAGTTTTATTCCATACATAATTACATCTAGTATTTTCTATGGGGATACAGTCATCTTTTTGATCTTGTTTTTGAATTTTGACACCCTACACTTCCCCTACACATATTATATGTTATTTATCTTACAGCACATTATATATATATATATATATATATATATATATATATATATATATATGTGTGTGTGTGTGTGTGTGTGTGTGTGTGTGTGTGTGTGTGTGTGTGTGTGTGTATATATATATATATATATATATATATATATATATATATATATATGTATATGTGTGTGTGTGTGTAAGCATATAAGCCCCTAAATGTCACTTTCCTAGAATAATTTTCCAGTCAAAGGCAAATTCTGCAGGAAAGTTTGGAAGTGTGAGTGTTTGTGGCTGTATTTATTTCTCTTCCTGGAATAAAGATAAGCAACAGTGAAGATTAAGGTCTATGTGATGTCTGTGTGAATTGAAGCTGAATTGAAGGTGATGCAATCTGTAGAGCATGAATAGATCCATACCTCACACTACATTATACTGTATCCTAAATAAACCACTTTATTCTATTTTAAAACAAGTTTGTTTTATCATCGTTCCTCCATGTATACGTTTGAATGAAATGGCATTTCTTCAGGACCTTGGTGCGACACATAATACAGTGACACGGTACACAAGACTACATAAAGTGCAAATAAATGACCATGTGAGACGAGTGCAAAAAAAACAAAAAAACAAGAAGAAATACAAGAAATACACAAGAGTGCACACTAACTAGACAGGTCAACAATGCAATACTGAATGGATTATGTGGTATGGCTGAAAAAGAGCTGAACATGTGGTCAGCCGTCTGGTTGTATAGATATAGTAGCTTACGACTTGAAATCTGTGCAAACTGCGGCAGGATGGCGAAAAATGTAACCTTAGGATGAGTAGTAAACGTGTCTTACAGCAAAACATACTTGCTCGAAGAAGCTACTGATCTAATGTGGCTGATCTGGTCTGAAGTACATTGACCTTGTTGCCTGAAACCTTGTTAGACTTTGAACAGGAGAAATGTTATGTGCATGTGTGTGAATCGTGGGAATGGAGTTGTGTATGCAGTGTGTTTATTTATTTATTTATTTATTTCTATATTCATTAGCATGTTCGCCTCACACCTCCAGGGTCGGGGGTTCGATTCCCACCGTGGCCCTGTGTGTGCGGAGTTTGCATGTTCTCCCCGTGCTGCGGAGGTTTCCTCCGGGTACTCCGGTTTCCTCCCCCAGTCCAAAGTCATGCATGGTAGGCTGATTGACATGTCCGAAGTGTCCGTAGTGTATGAATGGGTGTGTGAATGTGTATGTGATTGTGCCCTGCGATGGATTGGCACCCTGTCCAGGGTGTACCCCACCTTGTGCCTGATGCTCCCTGGGATAGGCTCCAGGTTTCCTCGTGACCCTGAAAAGGATAAGCGGTATAGAAGATGGATGGATGGATGCCCCCTGTGTACCGGTCAAACTTGATAGACTTTAGTACTCTTTGGATGGAATAAGGTTTGTATCCCTGCACACCTGCAGATTCACACAATTATCCAATCAGCCAATCATGTGGCAAAAGTGAAATCATGCAGATACAGGTCAAGAGGTAAAATGCGATCTCCGTAACTTTGACTATGGCATGGTTGTTGGAATGTTGTTGGCCATGACAGTTGGCTATGGAATTTGATGCAAAGTGCTTAAACACTTCCTGACGTCAGCCTTACATGAAATAATAATAATAATAATAACAATAATGATAATAATAATAATAAGCTATCAGTATACTGGTTGTTGATAACACTAAGGGGAAAAAATCAAATAGGAAGAGGAGACATTGCTGGTTATGTAAGTAACGGTCAAAGGTTTTCACCAGATAAACAATGTGACAAGGATGTAAATAGTAAGATACATAAGATGGAAGTCATCGGTGTCACGGTCTGTAATTGCAAATAAATTGAAACCAGCACAGGTCTTTGTGGCACTCTTTAGAATCGCTTTGCTGGGTTACCGTGTTTAAAAATACAGGAATCCAGCTTGACAAGTAGATGCCGAGAGGAAAAAAAAGTATCATACTGTGGGCATGTCTGTATGTCGGATGAGGGTGCGTAACGGAGACACGGAAGAAGGTCGCTGAAGTGGTGAGGCAGGATAGAAAGAGAGAAATACGAGGGAAGGGTAGACTCTGATAGCATCTCATCTACCCGCTTGTTGTGGAACAGTGACTGTGTTTTAAATAGTAGATGCCGGTCGGCAAGCAAGGACCTGTTGTATTACTCGGTTATTTAAAATAGAACACTCAGGTTGTTTGTTCAGTCTGTTGTCCGTTCCGCCTCTTTTGAATGTCCTCATTTTCCTACATATAATCAAGAAGATATAATAAAACACATATACCATACCTGAACCAAGGTGGGCAGTATGGTAAACGTGTCATATCACAATAGCTGAAGGTGCAACGTGCCAGCAATGTACGAGGAGCATTTTTTTTTTAAAGATTCCATGAACAAATATGGTTTTAACGATATTTCAATTTTAATCGTACATAAATAAATGACTATGAAGTTGCAATTCTCATCAGCGATAACAAGAGGCAAGTTTTATTTTATGCCACAGTGCTGTGGATTCTCGATTCAGACTGTTTAGAAGTTGATTAAATTTCTCTGACAGTAGTGCCTGCTGTAATACAAATCACATTTTTATATGAATGCTCTTGTTCTAATATGTTATCGTTTCTATAGTAACAACATACACAGGGACTTGTATAGTATAGTGGATGCTCCACATGAACAGATCTTGTAATTGTTGATATGGACGTTTTCTTTGAGCAGATGTTTATTTAGCATTTTGGAAGGAGTCTCAAGTGTCAGCGCTAAGTGGTAAATCAGAGATAAAATAGATAACGTTTTTCACCATGAGGGATGGAGGTCTTCGCGGTTTCTCAGTAACATGAAAAGCTGTGATCTTTTTTGTCTTTAACTTCAAGAGAGAGAGAGAGAAAAAAAAAGACAGACTTGTATCAACAATGGGGTTGTAACACTAACTCTTTCCCGTCTTTGGTCATTGATACATCATGTGGATGGCTGAATGCTTGTGCGTCGCTTACCTGGGGAAGAGATTGCACCAGGATGCACTATGGGAAGAAGGCAAGCCGGCAGAGGAAGTGTGATGCTCTGGGCAATGTTCTGCTAGGAAACCTTGGGTCCCGGGATTCATGTGGATGTTACTTTGACACGTACTGTACCACCTACCTAAACATTGCTCTAAACATGGGCAGTAGTGGCTTGCTGTTTAAGGCTCTGGGTTACTGATCGGAATGTCGGGGGTTCAAGCCCTAGCACTGCCAATCTGCCACTGTTGGGCCCTTGAGCAAGGCCCTTAACCCTCTCTGCTCCAGGGGCGCTGTATCATGGCTGACCCTGCGCTCTGACCCCAACCTCCTATCATGCTGGGATATGTGAAGAAAAAGAATTTCACTGTGCTGTGTACATGTGATCAATAAAGACTCATTTTCATTATCATTATCATTGTTGCAGACCAAGACTGTTATGGCAACGATATTCACAATGGTAGAGGCCTAAACGTGACAAAGAGTTACCTTACAACTCACAGGACTTAAAGAATCTCCTGCTAACGTCTTGGTCCGAGATACCACAGCACACCTTCAGAGGTCTTGTGGAGTCAATGCTTCGACGGGCCAGAGCTGTTTTGGTGGCACAAGATGGACCTACACACTATTGATCAGGTGGTTTTAATGTTATGGCTGATCAGTGTATATTAGCGAATTTGGAGAGTAAAAATGACCTCTCCCATTTGTGTTGTGAATGTGAACGGTTATCATTACAGGTGATCTTTTCAAACTGATGACTTTAAAGTGTTAGCAAAAATGACTGATTTGTTCTGACTGGAAAGCTACAGTAACTCGAATAACTACTCTTTACGACCGTGGTGAACAGAAAAGCATCTCAGAATGCACATCATGTCAAACCTTGAGGCAGAGTGACTACAACAGCAGGAGAAGACCACATTGGGCTCCACTCCTGTCAGCCAAGAACAGGAATCTGAGGCTACAATGGGCGGTGGAATATTGGAATATTGGTCTTATGAATGCAGTGTAAAGTGGATAGTGAGTGTATTATTCAGCCCTAAATTTAACCATAATCTTACGCGCGTGTTGATTGAAAGACCACATCACATATCTTGTAGACAATCACAGATGAAGCAAAAGTCATTTTGAATATATTGTCGAACGTTTATACCTTAATTACTTTTAGTCTCAGACTTCAGAAAGTGGTTTCCAATCAAGGAGCCACCTACTTTTGAATGCTCATGGTATTAAGCTGACTTGCATGTAACATTAAAACCTGTTATTTAAAGACAAACAAGGCCACTCTGATGCATGTGGTTGCATGTTCTTGCAGCTTAAATGGAACCCATGTGAACCATGCTTTTTAATTTCTGTCTGTCATGTTTCATTGAACCATCATGATTTTGGCGCCAGCGTGCCTGTGCACAACTGCAAGCGGAAAAAAAAAATAATAATAATGAAAACAAGGCAGGACGGAGACGTGTATTCAGAGATTGAAAAATTTTCTCAAACCTTAGCAGTCCATGGAAATTTTTTCTACTCATCTAGTTTATTGCCTCTGAAAAGGTACGATGTACAGTAACTAGCCAGGTTGTTACAAACCAGGAAGCATTTCATGTTCACAAATATGAATCTCTATATTCTAATGTTCATAATGCGGATTCACTCCATCACATGACACACAGGGTAATGAAAATTTTCTTGAGTAAAACAAGCTAGCCAGCAGTTTAATATTTCGAACTGAATCCAAAGTGCCATTAAATTATTCGTAGTCCTGTGACCTCACCGTTTCAAGTTGCCAATAATTGTTATCTTCCTGCCACATTCAAAGAAAATCTGTGTCATAGATTCCCATGTTACCTCAATCAGCATTTTTCATCTCTCTTTCTTAATTCGTGTTTTAATGCTGTGCATTAACAGAGTCGTTAAAGTCCGTTTTTCTCACTTCCGCTTGATGGAAACACGAGTGATATCATCCACCGGTGACGCATTCGGACGAAGAATTGGTCGCAAATGATGGCTGCTTGAGTGTTCATTAAAGAGTAGGACACCTTCAGCCAATGGCTCCCAATGAGATTAAGTGTTAGTGAGACGTTTATCGCTGGAGCTAATCGCCCGCTTATCAGAGGGATGCTAATTGACTTGGGTCTTTTCTCTGACGACGTACGTCGCTAAAGATGACCTCGCATTACGGGGAAACCCATCAGTGGTGGGTGCACAGTAAATGAGCGAGGTGCACCAGGAACGAAGCTAAAGTTTCACGCTAATGAGCAATCAGGGCAATATGATATATGCTCGCTGTTTTGACACAGCTCATATCGCAGTGAAGTTCAAGTTTGGAAAGGGGAAAAAAAAATCACCTTAGCTAGATGCGGCACATTAAAACTGAGCCCGGTAAAGTTCTTTTCAAATCGTAAGCGCTGTTTTATTAGTGTTCGTTCCTAATGCCGCTGCAGAGCAACTTTGAACAGAGCCCAAGCTATCCTCGATAGGTTACTAGATTTCCATCACTTTGCCTCTTCCCAGGGTTTCGCTAACCCCAGTGAAAAAACCCTGATTACATGCTAAGTTTATCCAGGAACATGTCTCTTTTTTAAATACACTTGCATAATGAGGTAAAATCACAGGCTGGCATTGAACGTGCATTAGTGAGCCAAGAGGAAGTCATTTTCCAGCCATTTTAGTGGTTTTTTTTGTGTGTATTGTACAGATATTGTCTGACATCAAGTACCCTTGTTAAAGCTGGCCTTTTGCGTCTTCTCCTAGTACATTGTGTTTTATAGTATGTTCCTACAGTGATTTGTGTTTACATTGCTGGTCATTTCCCATTCCTGTTATGAGTCTCATGCTGTACTTGTCTTGAGCGTAAATGTTATTGTAAGCCGTGTTAGTCGCATGTCTCTTGAGAACATGTTTTGACCTGTCTGCTATGTATGAAGATAAAAAAAAAAAATGGCGAGTATGTATTCATAGTTCTGAAGTACTGAATGACTCTGAAAACACCAGCAGAGAAGAAGTGATTGGTTGTTAGATTAGAGCATTTCCAGTAATGCCCTTAGCTTCTTGACTAAGTATGCAATTTTTGCCAGTGTATTAAAGTTTCCTTTGTTAATAAACGTTTTTCTGTCTGTTATCAGAATTTTCTCAAACGTTCACTTCCATGTTCCATGATCATTCCCATATTCTGTGTTCATTTCCATGGTCCATGTTTGTTTGTTTTTTTTTTATCTTCATTTTCATGTTCCATTTCTGTTTCCATGTTTTATGTTAATTATTAATTTCCATGTTTTATGTTTATTGCTCATTTATGCCTCTCCATACTAACTTTTTGTGTTCATTTCCCTGGTCCTTGTTTGTTTCTATGTTCCTTTCCATTTTCATTCAGTGACTACATTCACATGCACATCAATTATTAGTATTGAGTCATGTAAAGGCTGCAATCTGATTGGCCGATTCAGCAGTAGCAGTAGTAGTAGCAGTAGCAGTAGCTTCAGCAGTAGGAGGACCAGTGATGTCTTCTTCTTCTTCTTCAGGTATCAACATGTGCTCGGTAAGACAGTTTTTATGCTTGAATGCCACCTAGTTGTGGTTTTTATGTAACTTCAGCAGCTCCGGGCAGGTGAACAAAAGCATGAATCTCATTGGTCGGACAGTTTTTAACATGGCGCGTCAACAAAAAACAAAAAAAAAATAACCCGTTAGTTAGACGTTAAAAAATGTTTACACTTTGACGCCACGCGTTTTACGTGTAGGTGTGAACACTCCCATTAACAGCCATTGATTTAGACCCCGGCTGTTAAACGGGCCGTTTAACGTGCTGAAAAAGTGTGAACAGACCTTTAATCGGAAATTTGTTGCATGTAAACACCTTATTCAGAAAATCCACTGATAGGAGCTTCAACCAAGACAACCCATGTCACACCCCTCTTCATCTCCCTGCACTGGCTTCCTGTAACCGCCCACATCAAATTCAAGGCCTTGAGGCTCACGTACAAGACCTTGTCTGGAACAACACCTCCCTACCTCAACACTCTCCTGAAGGCTTACGTTCCCTCACGCAATCTGCGATTGATCAACGACCGCCGCTTAGTAGTGCCTTCCTCAGTGGTGGAATGAACTTCACAACCTCAATCCGGACTGCAGAATCTGTCACTATTATCAAAAAACAGCGAAAGACCTTCCTCTTCTGTGAACACATAATTAACCCCTAAAAAAATTATATATATATATATATAATTTATAATATATATATATATTTATATATAGTGCCAGAGTAAGGTTTTTTAAAAAAAAAAAAAAAATTTTTTTTATATATATATATATATATATATATATATATATATATATATATATATATATATATATAAATTTTGTAAAAAAAAAAAAAAAACTTAACTCTGGCACTTACACCTCTACTCTGCGCACTTTGCTTCTTCTAGTACTCGATTAAAGATCTTGTATAGTAGCACTACTTGTACTGTTCTCTGCTTGATAGATTGCTTTGCTTGTATTTTCTCGTTTGTAAGTCACTTTGCATAAAAGCATCTGCTAAATGAATAAATGCAAATATAAATGTACATGTGCATGCTCAGTCCGCAAGGAATTGTGGGTGCTAACAGATATTCAGCTGTAGGCTAGGTATTTATGAATGGGAACTCAGGCAAACTGAGAACAATCATGTATACAAGAATATTGCGATGCCTGTACACATGTAAACATTGTATTTGGAATACAGTATAGACCTTAAACGGAATTTGATGTGCATGTAAATGTAGTCCATGTTCATTTATTTGCATGTTCCACATTTGTGTATGTGTTCAATGTAGTTTCTGTTCCATGCTCATGCTCCATGTATGTTTTATGTGCATTTCCATGTTCCATATCCGATTCTGTGTTCCGTTTACACATTCCATGAATTTTCTCATGTTCAATTCAGTGTTCCATGTTTGTTTCCGTGTTTGATTACTTGTTCCGTGTTCATGTCTAAGTTTTTGAAAAATCTTTTTCCTTGTCCCATTTCCTTGTCCCATGTTTATTTCTATGTTCTAATTTTTTTGCTTGTTTTTGTTTTTCTGCTTTCCGTTTGTTTCCGTGTTCCATGTTTGTTTCCTTTTGCATATTCCATGTTCATTTCTCTCTGGGAAGGTTCATTGTGATGCAGGAGCATGAAACACCGTGCTACATGCAGGTGGATGAATACATTTATACATTTCCAGGCACATGCGCAGACATTTGTGGGGCCCGAGGAGGGGGGGGGGGGTACAACTCACCAAACCACCAACCCACCAGATGCCATTCCACTCACACCCGCTATTGCCACTACTTCCAACCCAACGTTTCCACGCCAGCGTTCATAATTACACACTCTGTCCACAACATGGGTCCTGTTTAACGTTTACTGAAACACACAGCTTAACATGGTTTTAGGTAATATGGTCAGAGGAGCTTTTCGTTCCGTAGATCGATTAGTGGCTTCTTCAAGAAAGAAATGTTTCTTTAGTCTTTCTCAGGAACCTTGTGGTCCAGAGTTTTTCAACGGCAACAATTTTGGTTAAAAAAAAAAAAAAAGATTCTTTAGATAATCAGTCCTTTTATAGAACTTTTTTTTACTAGCAGCTTTATATTTTTAAGAATGATTGGTAAATCATTGATTGGTAAATGTTGATTCTATTCAGCAAAAAAAAAAAAAAAAAGTAGAGAAATACCAGAGTTACAAATATAGCTGACTGTGCTGGGTTTCAACAGAATTTAAAAGGCAGCTCAGATACTGAAAAGTTGAACAAGACATTAAACCTACAGATGAGAGATAGATGAGAGATGTGTACAGAACAGTGTTTGGGGTGATTAGACAAGGTTTTGTGATGGCAGGTAAGAGTGAATAAATGGAAAATGATGTTATATCACTGTTTTAAGAGACAGCATTATCTGATAAAGCCTTGTTTTTACCACCGCTGATGAGTCCTTTGATATGCCACAAGTGGAAACTGGTTGGTGTGGAGAACTTGGCTGAAACCTGTTTTGCATAGGTGGTGAAAACTGGAGGATGCAGCTGCTTTTAGACCACCTTGACTCGACCAAAATATCACCAGCCAAACCCATATTCGGGACCTCAATGTTATGCTCAAGTGCTCTCTATTTTTCTGTGTGTTAGGCTCTCGATGAGAATATCTGTCGTTAGTTGGTTTTGATGTGAAGATCCTAAGTCCCTAAGGTGCAAATAGGAACTCTGAGGATCCAAATCTCAATCAGCACTTCCCGTAAAAAAAAAAAGAAGAAGAAAAAAAAAACCTGCTGAAAGCCAAATGACAAGTCTAATACCTTTAACTAGCATTACCACTTTTGCATTTGGTATTCACGGAATTTTCTAGGTTTAAAAGCCAGCTTTTAGTCTCACGTTACAGTTTCATGCACTATTTAATTGCTAACTAACCTCTATTTCATTCCTATTCAAGTCAAACACACCGTATGGTTAAATAACTGAGTCTCGACAGATTTAATAGACATAATAATGCTCCGTTTATTATAGATGTAAAGAATCTTGCTTAATGAACTGTAATTTATAATAACACATACTATATTAAGTTATCCTGGCTTTAGATATATCATCCACTTTAATGATTTTTTTGCACTCAACCAAAGAATGTTCTGTTTAGATTTTCTGTGATGAAGAATGTCCCTGTGCTTCATTGGGCCTGGGCGATTATTCTGTGAAAGCTTTGATTAATTAGGACCCCAGCCAATGGCAACAGAGGTCTAGGACAGAGTTCTCACATATTCCATGGTCTATTTAAATGTGCACACACATTTCTTCTCCAATTACTGGTACCTGTTTAGCATTCATCTGGTGAGCGTGAGGAAGTCCTTGTAAAATGCAAAAGCCATTTTAGCAAAGCTTGTAAAATGGCTATTTGAAGCATATTTTCCTGTCCTGATTCACTTGATTAGTGTTTTACTGGGCCCCTGCTCCTGAGTGCTTTCTTGTAATTAGTCCACCAATGTTCCGAAATAGTCAGATCTGCTCATTTGTCTCCGAGAGGAAACATACTTCCTATTCTATAAACAGAACAGAGAACCGCATATGCACATAAATACACATGGTACTTCATCTGGTTAAACAAAATCATATGAACACAAACAATGGCTTCAGGCGCTGATATTCTGTTTCCCTGAGGCACAAGTAGGCACAAATTGAGTACAATTTGCATTTGCATTTAGCACATGTAGCAATCTGTGAATGAGGAAGCCAGTGAGTGGGTCATCAAAGGTCTTAGCCAATTATCAATGCATTTTTTTTTCTTTTTTTTTTTACGTATTTTTAATTGAAACCTAGATTTCAATAAAAATGCCTAATTTTAAATGGTGCCTCATATATTTTGTTGCTGAATGACCAGAATTATAACTCGCATAGTGAGTGAATAACAAAATGTATGATTGGTCAAAAGGTTTTGTTTGAAAGCTGTGGGAATGCTGTTTAGAGTTGTAACTAAGCAACAGCATCCTTTAAAATAAAACAGCGAATAAATAAAAATATACTATATGTGCAGAGTGCTGTGGAAACTGTGAAGCTGTGATATATATATATATATATATATATATATATATATATATATATATATATATATATATATATATGTAATTGAAATTTGGTATGAAAATAATAATTTTTTCTGTTCTCTTCATGTATCTACAGCTCCTGAAATCCTTCCAAACAGCAAAGAAAACAGTAGAGCTGAGAAAATACAGTTTTGACTGTTTTGACAGGATCAGATATAAATGTGAAAGGGGAAAAAATGTGACAGTTACCAAATCTGAATACATAAAAAAAAAAAATTGTTCATGAACTTGTAGCATTGAGCTCCTATCGTGAGGGCTCAGAAGCTTGAGGCAAGATGTGGTTGATTAAGAGTCTTGGATTTCCCCTAATACAGATTATGGCCTGAGTCTGAACACAGGCAGAAAAAAAGTGTGAGTGGCAACGAGTACACATAAATAACGAATACCAGGCAAGAGTTAAGACCAAAAAATTGCTAAATACACTCTCCTGCTGAAAGTACCTATAAGGAAAATTAAGTAAACAGTGACAAAAGGATGAACACGGACAGAAGCATGGCATATGGGACAAACAAGACAATCTGCCTAACCAAACACCATAGATTAATTTTGTCTCCTGCTAAAAGATCATGCAGCTCAAATCAAATACTCAGATGACGTGAGAAATATCTTGACGATATTATACCTCAATAAGTTTGCCAGAGCAGATGGCATCCCAGGATGTGTAGTCTGGGCTTGCGCCATTCAGTAACTAACCCAGGATACCATGCCAATCTGCTTTAACACTACAGCTATTATGCCTTAAAACCAAAAGGACTTGTGTTTTTCACACTTCTCGAGTCTAAGTCAAGCCTCGAGTCAGTTGTTCATGAGTCCAAGTCACGTCACAAGTCTTTTTTTTTTTTGCGACTGAAGTGCGACTCGAGTCCAAGTCGCAGACCCGAGTTTCCATCTCTGATATAAAGTCAAACAGTATTAAGAATAAGAGGTCTGGGATGAGTACAGGACCATGTTTATGATTAAAGCAGTAGTTCGTATGTATAAATCTATAGTATCCAGGTGATATTATCCACTGAAGCAAGGGTGAGACTTGGGCATAAACTGTTTTGGGGAAGTTTGATCTTTAGGATCCACATGTGAGACCATCTACAACGTCAGAAACTCCAAGCAGAAATAGATGAATGGACTTGCAGACCTCCAACAGGCAGAACTCCAACTCTCAGTTCTACGCTTACTTTAAACCCAGGTGCTTGTTTTGTTTTTGCCCTTCCATCAAGTTTGCCGACGGCGCGACAGTCATTTGCCTTGAATGATGTTAAGGAAGGTGAAAGTCCTCACGGCATGGTACATTGACAACTTCTTCCTCAATATCAACAAGTCAGATGTGCTTCGACTCTAAATGAGAAGTAGCTTTGGACAGAAGGGTAAGCTCTTAACTGGCACCCTGTCCAGGGTGTACCCCGCCTTGTGCCCAATGCTCCCTGGGATAGGCTCCAGGTTCTTCCGCGACCCTGAAAAGGAGTAAGCAGTTGAAGATGGATGGATGGATGGATGGATGGTAAGCTCTTAAGTCGCACAATGATGAAATGTTGATTTCTAATGAAACCATACTCTTATTCTGCTGAGAATTTGTAAGACCCTGTCCAGCTCCCTAATCTATATGCATTCCTCAGAACCTGTAAGAACCTGCCTACCTTCCTTTTCCACACAAAATCTCCCATCTGCTCAGATACAACAGTCTCTCACAATTCTGAAAAAGGTGTTTGCTTGATGCTGTTCTGTCTTCATATGTTCGCCCTATTCTTCTGTTCCTGAGACTCAAACATTAGTCCTGGAGGGTAACCAGAATACTTGTGCACTTGCAGCATCTTGACCGGGCCTGTCTGGTGGCTTAGACATGTTTTACATTGTTTTGTCACAGGTTGATGACTGATGGAGGTTAGGAGTGTCACATACACAGCATACCCCAACTCATCCCGGTCAACAGGTCAATCATAGCTCAGAATCAGGTCAGGAACGATTATTTATTGGTGACATAACGTGTCCTTAAGTCATGACGGTCTTTATAAAGAAAGAGGTCACACACACAGGAAGTCCAATGCTGTGAAAAATAATAATGCTAGAGGTAATTATTTTGGGCCAGCCTCAAATCAAATCAAATCAAGTTGATTTGTCACATACATAACCATACATAGTATGACAATCAGTGAAATGCTTTTTACAACCACTCTGATATATAAAAGAGAATAAAAGTCAAATAAAATATAATAAAGATCAAAAATATATTAAGGAATAGAAATATATATATATATATATATATATATATATATATATATATATATATATATATATATATATATATAATAGAGAATAAAACTAGAGTAATGAATAGAAATAGAATGACAATTTAGAATATAATATAAAAAAAATACAATTATAATATAGTAAAATTATAAAACTGAAAAGAAATAAAATTACAATTATAATATACTAAATGGAACATAAAGCAGAATAGATTGGAAATATAAATGTATAAATAATTGGTAAAACCGTACATGTGCAATTTGTATAAAGTGCAAAAAGATGAGTGAATGTAAGATGTAATACAGGCAGGATGAGGTAGTGGATGTTGTATGTGTGAGTTCTAGTCCAGTTCTAGTCCTTGGTGTTCCCCTGGTTGAGGGCCCGATTCGACTGCAGGGGAAAAGCTCCTCCTCATTCTCTCTGTGTTGGCCTTCAGGGAACAGAAATGTTTTCCTGACTGTAATAGAGAGAACAGTCGATTGTTGGGATGGTTGGGATGGTCCTTCATTATCTTCCTGGCATTGTTCCAGCACCACTTGTAGATGGATTGCAGGTCAGGGAGCTTAGAGCGGATGATACACTCAACTGTTCGAACCACCCTCTGGAGAGCTCGTCTGTCTTGGATGATGCTGTTCCCAAACTAGGCTGTAATGTTTCCCATCAGGATGCTCTCAATGGTGCAGGTGTGAAAGTTCCTGAGCCCCTTAGGAGGCAGTTTAAAATTGTTCAATGTGAGATGGAATAGTCGCTGACGGGCCTTCTTCACCAGGATGTTGATGTGACAGGACCATGTTAGGTCCTGTGTGATGTTGACTCCAAGATAATCGAAACCGTCCACATGCTCCACTGGAGTCCTGTTGATCTCGAGTGGATGGTAGCTCTTCTCCTGATTTGTGCTGAAGTACACAACCAGCTGATTCGTCTTGCTGACTTTCATTATGAGATTGCTCTCCTGGCACCAGGCTCTTAATCTCCTCTAAATAGGCCTTCTCGTCATTATCAGAGATCAGGTCCAACACAACAGTGTCATCAGCAAACTTAATAATGGTGGAAGAGTTGGAAGTGGTCACACAGTCATAGGTGTACAGGGAGTACAGCAGGGTGCTCAGTACACATCCCTGGGGTTCTCCAGTGCTGAGGGTGAGGGGGGTGAGACATGTTTGCCCATCCTAACTGCTTGTGGTCTGTCCTTCAGGAAGTTGGAGATCCAATGGCACAGAGATGGTCTCAGACCCAGGTCCTCAAGCTTGATGGTGAGTTTTGAGGGAATTATAATGTTAAATGCTGAGCTGTAGTCAACAAACATTTCCCTTCCTGGAGTCCAGATGTCACAGAGGAGTGTGGAGGAGATGCGTGATGGCATCATCTGTGGATCGATTTGGGCAGTATGCAAATTGTAGTGGATCCACCGTATCAGGTAGTGAAGAGATGATGAAGTCTCTGACCAGTCTTTCAAAGCACTTGAAACAGGACAATAGTCGTTGAGGCAGGCTGGCTGGGGGTTTTTCAGACAGGAACGATGATGGACTGCTTGAAGTCCATATAGATTACTGAGTGTTTCTGGGATACGTTGAATTTCTTGGTGAACACCGGGGCTAGCTGGTCAGCACAGGCTCTAAAGACTTCACCTGTGATGCCGTCAGGTCCTGCTCCCCTAAAAGCCATCCTCACATCGTGCTCAGAGATGATGAAAACATTTTCTGCTATGGCATTCTTTGCTGCACTTAAATACTTCCCAGAGTCTACGTAGGTTAAGTTTCCTGCCACACTCTTTTCAGGGAGCACAGTGCTCTTTTTTGTAGCTGAGGAATGTTTCATTTTGGAACAGAAAATGCAAGATAATCCTAAATTCTTACATGAAAACCTTTGAAAGTGAATAAACAAATTTGAAACAAATTGGTACCGGTCTTAACTTCTTCTTAATGTCAGCTAGAGTGAGGTTTATTCAGTGCTTTAGTAGACTCTGCATTGACATGGCTCCTAAACACTCTTTAAGATCTAATTTCATTTGTTTTAATGATGTTTTGCTCTTTCCAGGGATCCACCTCATCTGGTTCTCATCTCGCCAATACTATCCCAGATGGTCATCAAATCCCCCTTAGACCCGCTTTGTGAATTTAACCTTTTGCTACTTCTGTAGTGAGATTATTCCAGTCTAATGCCGCTGCTTGAGCTGGCTGTCTGCGACTGAGAACCTCGGTACCACAGCACAATGGCGGATTCAGGGCCAGAATTACACAAATCTGTTATGTTGACAGATACTGAAGAAATAACTGTTGGTATAAAAGGGCAGGAATGAAAATGAAAAGAAAACTAATTAAGGAATAAAACACTTGGAGCACGATGTTATAGGAAAATAATCAACAACGTGGTGGTGATCAGCCTGATCAACCTGATCAGAAGCAGAGTTATTGTTATCACCCTGAAGTTGATTGGTTTCCAATAACACCCTGTCCCGGAGTGTTTTATGCCTCTTATACCGCAGCAATTTCTCACCGATAATTTTTTTGGCATGAAATACCGTACTTTTTGACCATTTATACAGTAGTTAAATCAATGCTGTGGAACGTGGATGTTGTGGAGTCTTAGATTTGAGAATTATTCATATCAGTAGTTCTTCATATTGGTATGTAACAAACAAGAACCACAACTAGGATATACCGTACACAAAGAGTCTTATTTGGAGGTAAAGAAAAAGAAAATCTTGATACAGGTACAGGCCCTGATATATATATATATATATATATATATATATATATATATATATATATATATATATATATATATATATATATGTGTGTGTGTGTGTGTGTGTGTGTGTGTGTGTGTGTGTGTGTGTGTGTGTATACATATATATGTGTGTGTATATATATATATATATATATATATATATATATATATATATATATATATATATATATATATATACCCACCTTTATTCCTAGCCCACTACCATTTTATAGTCTTGTGTGCTAGAAGTTTAGAAGGGAATTTTTTCTGTGTAAAATATAGTTTTTTACTTAGCCCTTTCAAGCAGTATACTGACGCTATAAAGAAACTGATTATTTCATAGCTGCAAGTCTGTTGTAAGATTAGTCAAGACATTGTTGGGTTTCTGTGTGCAGAGTATCATGACTCTGTGTTTAGGTGATGGTGAGCAGGGCGATGGGAAACAGGCAGGGTGTGAGCCCCCTGCTGGGCAAACAATTCACACCTCTCTAAAATAAAATTGGTACAGAGATAAAAATGGACAGCACAACTAAAGCTTTTTTGATAGTAAAATACCGTATACAATTGCCACAATAAAATGATCAAATTTAAACCAAGTAGGGTAGGTAAAATAAAGAAATACTTATGAAAAACTATCATTATTATATTATTATAATTATAACTATTATAATCACTACTGTGGAGTGTGACATAACAAATAAATTCAATGTTGAACACGGGTTTAAATTCCATTTTTTGTTTTCTGGTAAAAAGAGTTCAACTAGAGGTGTATGTATGCAATAGGCAGGTTTTAAAACAAACAAACAAACAAACAAACAAATAAATAAATAAATAAATAAGCTATTTCAACTATAGTGACATCCAACGGGTTTCTCAGACCACCACAAATACAATATATATAAGTAAGATAATACTTATATTTCCTAATGTACAAAGCAATTTTTTTCTGTTCTCTATATACAGTTGATCAAAGTGAGACCTCACACGTCCTTGTAATCACATGATCTGATCTGATTTGCTCATTTAGCTGCATCACTGTGCTTGGGAAATAACCAGGTTACTGATTTTCTCTAGCAAACATCCGGGAGAACATTATAACCAAAAAACGGTAAGATTTTCCACTTGGTGCCCTGATCTAATCAGCGAAAAACTATTTAACAGACAAGTTTTTCTCTAACTACAAAAGCTTACAGCCTATGTTGAGAACATAATGTAAGCGTTTCTTAGTGCCGTACAATAATGCATCGTCCAATGATTAAAAAAAAAAGTTTTCTTTAACATTTGCTTTATAATGTACTTAGGGTTAGGGTTGATATTTTCATATGATTTGATATTTGATCAATGTTTATTTCTGTTATTTTATAAGTGTCCTATATGTGCAGCTTAAATAAGCTGTTATTTATAAGGACTACTAGAAGAAGACCAAAATATTTACTTGGTAAGCCTATAAAATGAAATTATATTGCCAGAGACAAAGGTCTGGCACAGATAATGGTCCAAATCCAACATGAGCTAGATATATTTCAACTGCTTTGAGAATTAATCATATTACCTGTAGTCCATCTTATAGTCACTATGAAGTTAAATGATCCTTAGATCATTACATTCTCTAACATTTCCCATTTCTGCTCCATTTCATATCCAATTTAATCTGTGGCATATGTTTCGAGCTGAGCTTGCTAGACCTTCAGGATACCAGACCACAGGTACTGCCCAAACGGCTGTTTTTCAGATGATCAGGCCTGTATGCAGCTGTGTATACACATGTGAATTACTTTCATTGTTTGGTGGTTCTGCATAAAAAGCAAGATATCCATTCTGACTCAGAAGACCGTTTGTGGTCATCTCAATGAGTATCACATTTATGAGGTCAGTTGCAACATAGTTGCATTGCCAAATGATTGGATAATTGGATAACAGCATACATAATGCCTAAAATCATGCAGAAACACGTCAAGATTTTAAGCTAATGTTCTAATCAAACATCAGAATCTTGGGGGAAATGTGATCTCAGTGATACTGATCATAGCATGATTGTTGGTGATAGATGAGCTGCTTTGAGTGTTTCATAAACTGCTGATCTCCTGAGATTTTCAAGTAAAAAAGTCTCTAGTGTTCATTTGAGGAAAAACTGCTTCAAGCTCACAGGAAGTCTACAATCTAACCAGTCCTAGGATGCACAATATGTCAAACCTTGAGGCGGATGATCTACAGTAACAGAAGGACACATCGAGTTCACCTGCTGTCAGCCAGGAGCAGGAAGCTGAGGCTACAGTGGGCACAGGTTCACAAAACTGTACAAACATTAGACATATTTCCGACCATCAACTGACCAGTGAACCTGTGCTGTCTGTAGCCTCAGATTCCTGTTCTTGGCTGAGAAGAGTGGAACCCAGTGTTGTCTTCACGATATGTATTATGGCCAGTCATCACTGCTATTGAGCCACATCTGCTCAGACTTCCTAGGAATGCAATTGAGATCAATGGGTGTGGACAGGTCAGAATGTGAATAAGGCCAAATTTACAAGAGTATTTTGGCAGCTGAAGGAAAGCATTAATAAACACTACAAGTATGATGTAGGCATGTTGCTGTGTGGTGTAGCAGAGAGAATGAAGAGCCTTGTTCATGGGGACCCAACAGTGGCAGCTTGGCAGTGCAACCAGTGTTCCTGGAATGGTCTGCAGATCCACAGTGACCCTGACCAGAATAAAGCATTTACTGAAGAGTCCTGTAGGATTCATTAAATATTCAAGTATGTGAAGTGGAATTTTCACACATTGCCATGCATCAGTGTATTTCTCTCATTGGAGTCAAGGGTAATTGGTGTGTTTTTGATATGGATACCTGTGCCCAGGATCAATCCAAGAACTCTGGAGATGGTGGATAAAAGGTGGGTTGGCTAGCATTTACCCCAAGATGAGTAATCATAAACAGTGAGCATATGTTTTCACACACCTTAATCGTCTGGATGTGTAAGTCTCTATCAATCCCACTCACATTATATGCTGCTTAAGACTCACCTGTGTGATGTTGCGTATCATCCGATCTCAAGGTTATGCCGTTCCCAATGGCTTAGGAAAATCTGGGAACTGGCTCTTTATTTAGGCAGTGATGGTGACACATTTAGATCGATAAGGCTGGAGTGGCAAGTATCGGATGCTTGTCAGGCGACAGTGGCTCAAGTGCAACAATGCACAGTTGTGTCTACATGTGGATTATGTGTGTGAGGAGAGTTTGTGCATTCTCCTGGGACGGTTTTTGCCATAAGAGAACTTTCATCTGAGCGCTAGTCCACTTGTGACCTGCCGGATGCCAGTCATTTCTTTCTAAAGATGTCTGGTATGCCTCGCGAGAGAGATTCTTTTCCTGATTTAGAGGTATGGTTGTGTATTACAGTAAATACTATGAGAAAGGTGAAGAGGTTAATCTATATGGAGTGAAAGCAACAGAGATGGGTTCAACTTTGGCTTCCAAAATCATGCAGAACTATTTGATCCGTTTTCTTCCTGACTGTACTAGATGACAGCAAGGCTCTAGAGATCAGGCCTGCTCATGACCTTGTCTAAGTGGCACCACATGCTCACTTTGTCAGGCCAACCCAATCAGCAACTCCCTCCAAGCAATCTACAATAATGGCAACAATTAATACGATATTATACAGAGATTGTTGGCTGCCAGTCTTGGCTTTTATCCCCTCTCTTTTCATTGAATCTTTTTATAGACTGCTGGTACATGACAAGCAACCGTGGGACTTCTAGACTTTGTATTCTGAGAGAAAACATTTCTTTTTCATAATGGTTGAACAAACAAGGCTGCATTTTGTCTAGAAAAGTTATCAGCAGCAGGAGCGATGTGACAGGCTGTTTTTACTGGAGAAGACAATGGGAAACAGCGGGATCAAGTGGAGGGAGGGAAGGAGGGAAGTTACATGAGGCTATTGTTGACACACAGCAATCTGTTTTTTATTATGCCAACAAGATTTATCTCCAAACCCCATTCGGTGTGACTTATCGGCCAATGATGGGCTGTGGGAACCTTGCTGCGGCCAATGGGGGGAATCAGAATTGTACTTTGCTACATGTTACATAAACCCCTCTTCTGTGGGATCAAAGGTATGTTTTTGCTAGATTTATTATTTATTTATTTATTGCTTCTCTGTTTTTAGTATGCGGAAGCACATACATGGCCCTCCACTAATATTGGCACCCTTGGTAAATATGAGCAAAGAAGGTCGTGAAAAATTGTCTTTATTGTTTAACCTTTTGATCTTTTGTTAAAAAAAAGAATTCACAAAAATTCTCTGCTCTCATGGATATCAAACAATTGCAAACACAATGCAGGTTTATCAAAAGAAATATATCTTTGTTAAATATAGGTGTGCAACAATTACAGGCACCCCTATGAATTTATATGAGAAAAATATATTTGAAGTATATTCCCATTGATTTTTTTTTTGTCTTAGTAAACCTGGGTGACAAGGAACAGGAAATTGTCCAACCATGACTTCCTGTTTCACAGGGTTGTAAATATGAGGTAACACATAGGCCAAATTCCCTTAGTCATTCACCACAATGGGTAAGACCAATGAATATAGCTGTGATGTGCGGCAAAAGGTTGTTGAGCTTCACAAAATGGGAAGTGTCTATAAGAAAATGGCACAAGCATTGAAAATGCCAATTTCCACCATCAGGCCAATAATTAAGACGTTCCAGTCAACTGGAAATGTTATGAATCAACCTGGAATTGGACGCGTGTCTATATCGTCTCAACGCATTGTGAAGAGGATGGTTCGAGTGGACAAAAAATCTCCAAGGATCACAGCTGGAGAATTGCAGAAGTTAGTTGAGTCTTGGAGTCAGAAAGTCTCCAAAACTACAATCCGAAGTCACCTACATCACCACAAGTTGTTTGGAAGGGTTTCAAGAAAAAAGCCTCTACTCTCATCCAAAAACAAACTCAAGCATCTTCAGTTTTCGAGACACTACTGGAATTTCAAATGGGATCGGGTTCTATGGTCAGATGAAACCAAAATAGAGCTTTTTGGCAATAAACACCAGAGGTGGTTTTAGCACACACAGAGAGGTAGCCATATGGAAAAGTACCTCATGCCTCATGTACCTCACGTATTCTCCAACCTCATCAGGCATTATAGGAGAAGACTCAGAGCTGTTATCTTTTCAAAGGGAGGTAGCACAAAGTATTGACTAAAAGGCTTCCAATAATTTTTGCACACCTGTATTTAACAAAAATATTTTTTTATAAACCTGTCTTTTGTTTGCAATTATTTGATATCCATGACAACAGAGTATTTTCGTGAATTTTTTTTTAAATCAAAAGGTTAAATAATAAAGACAACTTGTCACAGCTTTCTTTGCTCATATTTACCAAGGGTGCAAGTATTAGTGGAGGGCACTGTAGGCACAGTCTAAAATTTGCTATAATGCCAGATTTCTTCAGTTTCTTCTTTTTATTTGATCCTTTTCTTACTTTTAATTTTCTGATTTATCATCTCTTTTAATCTCTTAATCTGTCATGCTCTCTACTCTCTCACCCACAGAAACATGCACTTAATAATGTATTTTTAAAATAGGATTTCCATAAACATAGTAGTGCAGACAGACTGAAAAAAAAACTTGACTTATGAATGAATATGGGATATCATGTGAATAATATGTGATAAATAACCATTTATCATAACCAAAATGGATCATGTAAAAAATGACAAGTGAAAATAAAGGGATAATGTAAAAAAAAATCATTCAATTCAATTCAATTCAATTCAATTCAGTTTTATTTGTATAGCGCTTTTAACAATGGACATTGTCCCAAAGCAGCTTTACAGAAATATATCAATTCAGGATATAGATTTTAAATGTATGAATACGTAAATCTGTCATATAACAGCAAACCAGTGAGTACATTTCCCAGCCTGCAAAAAATAAAAACTGTTTCCAAAACCTGTTAATAATGTAAATATTTTTTTTATCAATAAAATAGTATTAATGAATAGGATGAGTTGGTTAACAGTGAGCTTCTGTTTGGTTAACAGTCTCCATTCCTTCCCTGAATGTGTTCACCTGTTACATGTTTCCCTGATTCATTTATGCATTCATTTCCTCTGTTTTGCCGTGTGTATTAGTGAAGTCTTGTTCTGCGTTTCTGTTTCTTATGCTTTTGCTTTAACCTGAACACATTTCACTCGGAAACATTTAATGAAAAACAAATGATATATATTTTTGATGGGACGGTCCAATGAAAATGGTAGTGGATGCATTGAAAAATCACTTAAAGAGCGACTATGTGCTGACTTGCACGGCAAATAGACGGATTGTTTGCTCGAGTTATTATAAATCAAATATGACAGAAAATGACTTTGTATGGTCACTGACTGTTCCTTAACAAGGTGATAAAACACGACCTAACCCACGTGACATCATGACGACTGATCTCGGGGTCAATGAGAGGTGAATAGAAGAAGCTCATCAGTTTATGATTTACAGTATATGTGCTTATTCAGGTTATAATATGATTTTCGAAATTATTCAAAATGTCATTTATGGTATAGGAGAAAGCTGTTGTTGGTTCTGAAATGAATTTGAAACATGCCTGGATAGGCATCATTTCTTCTGATGTTTCCATGGTTCGCATTTGTCATGTGTTTGATCTATCATGCTCTGCTTTGGTCAAACACTACTGATCATGCACTCAATTTATCATAACTGCACTGAGGGCTGTTCACTGTACATCAATGAAGAGAAACAGGATGCAAATCTGAACTCAGAGCACAAGCTTATTAATCTCTTTTCTTTCTTGAATCTCCGGAATCCTTTTAAAGTTAATCTCAGAATATGCTGGAGCAAAGCTTTGAAATGATTCATGTGATCCACTGATGAATCAATCAATTAAGTCTAATTCAGCAGCAGAGCTGAGGTTTTTTTTTATTTTTGTTTTGTTTAAAAAAATGAAAAAAAAAAAAACATAACAGGAATATTCTGGAATATTCATTCGATCTAAGACGTCTAGGATGTGCTTGATGCGCATCACAGTTTGTCTGCCATTTGATTGACGTGTTTAAAGCAGGGCTGTAATTTCTGTCATTTTTGCCCGGCTGACACCCTGACCCTGAAAGAAAAAAAAGAAAGAGAAAAATCTAAGTAACTGACAACCTTTCACTCTGAACCTTTCATTTTTAACATTTCTACTCATCACTTTGAGAACTTCCGTGATGTTCAGGTTGCACCACATTCCTGTCCTGTCCAGCACTGAACTCTTCTCTCAGGGCTATTTAAGGCGTCTTACAACAGATGTCACGCTGACCGTATATGTAAGTGTTCATCCGAAGATCAACACAGCAGTTAATCACTTTTAATGAAATGCTTTATCATCCAAATATAGTCAGGAAGATCGTCGAACAGATAAACAGTGCAGTAATATGCTGGAGTTATTGTTCCAGGATCAAGTACGGCAGGGTAAAATGGCGAGATTGACTGTGTTTCTTCGTGGTTGTAATCCTTTAATGTTTTCTATACATATTGTATTCAACGTATAAAAGGCATAGTGGTGCAGTGGGTAGCAATGTTATACAGCTTAACAGCTTTATGGTCCCTGATTTGATCCTGAGCTCAGGTTTCTGTCTCTTTCTAGGCATGTTCTCCATATGGTTTTCCTCCGAAAAACAAGCTGGTAGGTTGAACTGGAAAGTTTAAGGTGTGAATGTATGTGTGCATGGTGCTGGCATGCCATCCAGGCATCCGGGGTGTATTCCTAACTCATGCTAGCGTCTTGGATCTGAAACCCTGACCAGAATAAAATGCTCACAGAAGATGAATGAAAGAAGAAGCATTGAACATATTGGTTATTTTATATGCATCGCACATGGTGTGGTTCTGCTAAATGTCTGGAGGGAAATGACATTCATTTCGTTATGAAATTAGTCATTTATAAACAGATACACCCATGTTCTCGTTTTAGCAATCTTTTAGCAATTTTGACCAATTACTGTACTGAACATTGGAAAACAAGGCAGGATATTTCACAGTAATCTGTTTGTATTCGAACAAAGTCTGGACCTCAGCAAGCCAGAAACCACACTGCGAAATAAATTTATATTTAGGACAAAAACACAACCCACCCGAGCCAAATCTAACTCCAGCTTGACAGTACAGTCAACAGCATTAATCAGCTCTCTCTCTCTCTCTCTCTCTGTCTCTCTCTTTTTCCAGATCCTTCTTTCACACCCACCTGGTAGCTTTTTCTAGTTTGTTTTTGTTTCTATCGAGGGACAATTAGCACTCATTGTGTAGTTACAGCCGCTTCCGTAACTGCAAACCACAAGTGTTCCCCCGAGACTAAAGAGAACATGAAAGGTAGCATCGCAGATCCCATTGTCCACTCGTCCGCCACTCTGTCTCTTCATTAGTTCTTAGCACGCGAACACCGACTCAGTTTTTTAAATGAAACTTTATCCGGGATAA
Source organism: Ictalurus furcatus (assembly GCF_023375685.1). Lineage (NCBI taxonomy): Eukaryota > Metazoa > Chordata > Actinopteri > Siluriformes > Ictaluridae > Ictalurus > Ictalurus furcatus. The sequence goes on from NC_071259.1 coordinate 5,898,614, forward strand.
AATGTAACAAAACAAATTTTTGAGTACTTTTTTTTTTTTTTTAGTATAATTTAATCACAGTACTTTCACTTTTTTATTATTATTTTTTTTTTTTTTTTTTTACATTTTTATTACTGTTGCAGAGTAAAAATGATGAATGCATTTAACTCCTAAATGAAAGAAACATAGTTAGCCATTAGCTAGATGAGTGAGCTAGACTAGCTAGACAGATCTTTTGAGTATTTACAGTATGATAGCCCTGATGTTCAGTAGCAATTCCCTGTTGTTTTAAATATATCTAAGTGCTGCTATAACCTGTAGCTAACATTCAGGTTACTAGGGATATATTTGCTAGATAGATAACTATGTGAACATAGTATGAATTAACATGAGCTAGTTAGATAGCTAAAGAACCTACTATGCTGCTGAAACCCCAACAGCATTTGGCTAGTGTTCATTAGGCAGTCCATACAGGATTTCGCAGAGTTTTTTTTTTGTTGTGATTGTTGCAGCCAAAAATGCTGATTTTTCTTCAAATCTGTGATGCACCTTGCAGAGCTTTTTGTGGGTTTTTTTAGCGGAAAATGACTTGAATTGGTGAAATTGCAATTGCATGAAATTGTTTTGCACAGTCTTTTGTGGTGATTTTGTTGGTGAATGAGACTTTTTTAGCTGTACTCATGTTCGTCCTACATCAGGGGTGTCCAATCTTATCCGGAAAAGGCCGGTGTGGGTGCAGGTTTTCATTCCAACCAAGCTGAAGCCACAAGCAGGTGTGGCTCCTGCTTGGCTGGAATGAAAACCTGCACCCACACAGGCCCTTTGCGGATAAGATTGGACACCCCTGTCCTACATGAATTGAAGAGGGCTTTGGCTGAATGCGTGTTGTGATGATGTCACATGGTGTGTCATGCGGTAATTTTGGAAAAATCACAAGCTCCTCCGAATATTGCAGAGTTTGCTTGATTTTGCTGTGAAAATTGTTAAATCCTAGAGGTACTGGTTAGGTAGTGTTTACTTCAGAACATATCACTTGGTTAGTTAATGTAATTGTTCAAAAATGCTTTCCTCATATTCATATATATATATATATATATATATATATATATATATATATATATATATATATATATATGTATATGTATATATATATATATATATATATATATATATATGTATATGTATATATATATATATATATATATATATATATATGTATATATATATATATATATATATATATGTATATATATGTGTATATACTCAAGTCATTATTCCACCAGAATACTTATTTACTTGAGTAATTGTCTTGCTCACTACTTTACTTTTCAAGCTCTTGCATTCGATCCTGAGCTCAGGTTACTCTCTGTGTTTCGCATGTCCTTCATGTGTCCGTGTTGGTTTCCTACAGGTTCTCCCAAAACATTTACCTCCCAAAACATGTTGCTGGATAGGCGATTCTAAATTGTCCCTAGGTATAATTGAGTGTGTTAATGTGTGTGGGCATAACAGTAATGTCCTACGATGGACTGGAGCACAATCCAGGATATTCCCGCCTTACTCCCAGTGTTCCCAGGATAGGCTCCAGTTCCACCGCAGCTCTGACCAGGATAAAGCAGTTACCATATGCAAAAAAAACAATACACATAACTGTTTGTTCACCATGGTTGGAAAATAAATTATTGTGGGTAGAGGGGGTAGAAGGGCTTTCTGTTCTGGAAAACATAATCCTGACCATAATCGTAGATCCATTTGTGAAATACACAGATGTAACCAGAATGCTATGGTTGTACAACCCTCAGAGGACATGGACATGATATTGTGCTTCTCCAGCCTTGATACACACTTTCCAACTTGAAAGAACACAGACACGCATTCCTGCATAAATCCAACTGGGACAAAACCACCTTCTTGTTCCCTTTCTCAAGTATGGCCGAGAGTCTCTCCCAGGCTATGCAGTGCCTTTCTAATGGGAATCTGGGTTGAGCGGCATTATCACGGCAGGAAATGTCCCAGCTCTGCAGTTCTTTTAAGTGAGTGTCCATTCAGCATGCAGTTCCCAGGAGCCCCTGTTTCCTCCTCACTAATAGATATAATCAAAGAGGTGTTCGTGGTGGTGCGGGAAATAGCAGTCAGGCATTCGTGGCATTTATGAAATGTCCCTATGCTGCTATTGGGCAGAACATTGGGAACCTGAATAGCAGTGGTGTGTTTTACGTAGTTGCCAAGTTACCAAACCCTACCAAACAATGCATGGCTAAAACATACCTATTATCATGTGCTTAAAAACCTTTCCCAAACTGACATCATGAGCCATTTGTATAAATTCCACTGCATGAGGGTGATACAGTATGCTTGAATTTCATTGGGAGAAAAGGTACAAAAAGCTAACCCTAAACCTTTCATATGAACTGAGTTGTGTGAATCGTTATCAGTGTGCAGGTGTGAGATCATGCTGGTTTTCCAGGAATTATAACTACTCCAGGGATATTGGACTGCTGTTAGAGCATACTGGATGTACTCAACCTTAGGGTTGCCTATGGGGTTTGATTTTTTTTTAAATAAGTATATTTTTGCATGACACAGTCATAGTTTTTAAGTGAAACCGACAAAGCATTGTTGTGCCAAATATTTCAAAAAGTTAAACACTACCAAGTTTGACGTCAAATACTTACATCAGCTTGTGGATGAAGAAAAACACAATGAATCATGAGTGAGAAAATAAAGGGTCCAAATTTATTGTCCACAACACGAGATCCACACAGTGAGACGTCCCAAAGTGATCTAAAAACCCCTCAGTTGATACTGTTGGTATCATGTGTTAACAATTACTTCTGGGACACAGTACCATTATGTGCATCAAATCAAATGAGCAATCTACTGTATGTTGGATGTACAGTAAGTAACAGCTGAGGTGAGACCAGCTTTTTGAACTAAATCTCTTTTAGGACTTTGATATGCTGCAGTGCGACACACAAGCCCAGTCCACTTCCCTACCAAAAAAGGTTGAGAAACCCCTGCTTTAGAGCTTTTGAATGATCAAATATAACTGTCATTTAGCGTCAGAAACAAACACAATGCACTGCAAACAGATCTTTGCTATGGCTCAGTGCATCGCTTCTGAGTTTTGCCTCTGGAAAGGAGTGGGTGAGTTGGGCCCGAAGCCCGAGCTCATACCTCATTAATCCTTTCTAGCCCAGCCGCAGGTCCACATGATGAGTAGCTGTGGTAATTTTGTACCACAAGTACCGCCTGATTATGTCCCGCCATTAATGCAGCCAAATTATTACCATATGCTTGTATTATGCCGTCACCTTTTCAAACATTGCTTAAACTCTTGACCATCTCAGAGGCGCAAAACCATCTTGAATCTTGGCACCGTTGTCGAACAGATAGACATGCTGATATTATAAGCTGGCGTTTCATTGTTCACGGCTTACAATTGCCAATTCATATTCGGTCGGCTAACCGTTTCTGAAAGGGCTCACGAAAACGTGGAGCTGTGGAGGAGCTAATGGTTTCTCCAGCGGCGACCAGACTGCTGTGACTGATACCAATGCAAATGGAATTCCTGTTGAGGTTGAAATAGGACATGCTTCCCTTCCATAAAACCTTTCGCTAGCTGTGCCGAAAAGCCTGGGAGTCCCGATCCGCATGTGAAGGAAGACAGGATGGAAATACACACCATGGTGAGTCCAGGGGTAATCAGCACGTGGGATTAAACCCACTCCAGTACCGTCAACTGGCACAGTACAAATCACTGTGGTCACTGGCAGAGGGATTTAAGCATGGCGTTCTCTTCTGTCTGATGTCATTATCAGTCAACATACATGCTGAGAAAGCCTCTAAACCCAGCATAGTGCCACGATCCTGAGACATAAACATGGCATTATGTATATGAGTTGATGAATGGCAAAAAGCACACTTGACTGTTGTTAAAGCCTGCAGTGAGCACTTAAAGTGTCAACTTGTGAAGATTAATGTTGTGTACCCACCCGTGTTGTGCTTGGCAGAACTTTTAGTGACGCCAGCGACGAGATGTGTAACTGCAGTTAAGAGCTTGTGTATGTGTTTGTACCTTTAGTTTAGAGTGAAAAACAATGCCATTACTCTACTGGTAACTTGTTTATTTTTTCAATTAAAGAGATTTTTCCTAATGATGCTTTGTTTATGGGTGTATGGGTCTTTCACAAATATTGATTGGGTTCCCATTTGAGTCTGGTTCCTCTCAAGGTTTCTTCCTCATGTCATCTCAGGGAGTTTTCCCTCACTAGTGTCACCTCTGGCTTGCTCATTAGGGATCAATTTATTAATGCATACATTTTTAAAGCTGCTTTGTGACAATGTCCATTGTTAAAAGCGCTATAATGATAACGAGTCTTTATTGATCACATATACATTACAGCACAGTGAAATTCTTTTCTACGCATACCCCAGCATGTTAGGAAGCTGGGGTCAGAGCGCAGGGTCAGCCACGATATGATGCCCGTGGAGCAGAGAGGGTTAAGGGCCTTGCTCAAGGGCCCAACAGTGGCAGCTTGGTAGTGCCCCCGACCTTCCTATCAGTAACCGAGAGCCTGGCAGTGCTGGGGCTTGAACCCCTGACCTTCCGATCATTACTTTAACCGTCAAGCCACCACTGCCCCTATACAATTATTGAAATATATGTAAAGTGAAGATAAAACACAACAACCTGAAAATATCAGATAATTAACTTTTTTTTTTTACCTTGAAATATAATCATTAAATACCTTTTTTTTTTTTAATCTTTTAGTTTTGTATTAATGTGTGAATCCATTTACCTTGTGCATGAAGAGTCATCCATTATACGTTATGAAAAAACTTTGTTTCCACAGCTTTCACTCAGTTTTGCTGAGGCTTGTTTCAAAATTTGTGACGCAACTTACGGAGTACTTTTTATTTTGCGGAAAACTACTTGAATTGCCGAATTTGCAATTGCACGAAATTGTTGCCTGGTCTTTTGTGGTGATGTTTGTTGGTCAGTGAGACCTTTTAGCTGTACTCACGTTCGATGAACGGGAATCAAAGAGGGCCTGGGCTGAATGTGCGTTGTGATGATGTCACATGATGCGTCTTGGCCCAAATCTGCAGAAAATCGGTGGTAATTATGACAAATTGCAAGCTCCTCTGAATATTGTGGCGTTTGCTTGAGTTTGTGTTCTTTTCTGCGATGGCGAAATCACGGAGGGATTGTTCAATTATACTGTATACTGTGAGAAAGACTGATGCAATCACTCTGAATGTCCAAACCTGTTGCCCAAATTACAGACTAAATATAATGTAATTGGTTCATTAAAAAAAAAAAAATCTTTAAAAGGTCACCAAAATCCTATGGCTTTATCATGGAAGCTGGTTAAGCACATTTTGTGTATTAGGTAATTGTATTGAGCACAATGTATCCAGTGTCAGCATAGACATACAGCAACTTGTATATATATATATATATATATATATATATATATATATATATATATATATATATATATATATATATATATATATATATATAAAATAATAATAAATAAGGGCTAAAAGAACTCCAGGGATATTTTCATGATGTTCATGCAATTTCCTTGTCTCCAATTTTTTTTTAGAAATGATGCTTAATTTTGACAGTAATCATATTCCTGTTGAGTTTTAGACTTGTATTAGTGCTTTTGCATGTACTGTGCCATCCAGTGGTTGGGCGATAGCTAAACTGGACTTCAACTGAAATTAGCATTCAAAATTGGTGGCATATTTCTCACACATTTCCTTTCCTTGTACCTAAACTGAACGGCAGTGACATCTGTCTTGCACTGTCCAGGACTTGTCAGCTCTCCCACACACAAGCTGTTCACGCCATGTTAGGGAGTTCAAAGGACCGACTGGTTCAGCACGTCGGTATGTTCAGCTTGGTCATGGCCAACTCTGTGGTCAGCGCGCTCGCTCTCTCTCTCTCTCTCTCTCTCTCTCTCTCTCTCTCTCTCTCTCTCTCTCTGGTTGTTGCGTGTAATGGTCTGTCAGCAAGATCATGGGAGCGACCCACGTCCACCTGCTGTGCTCTCCTTCCAGCCCGGGGTTTTTTGTTAAACGCAGACGTTTCGCACTCAGCAGTGTGCCGACGTGCTGCCAAGGCAAACCAATTACACAAATTAGCCAAATGTACAGTGCCTTTTCAGTGTTTGGCATTTTCTGTCCTCTGGCCATGTTTGCTGGGAGCCATATTAGTCAAATCCTGGAGCGGAAAATGAGTGGCCTTGAGTAATTACGTTTGTTAATAGGCTTGCTTTGAAATGAATATTTGCTTCGCACAACATAAAGTCGACGCTGACACACGGAGGCCCTAAAACTGGCCGTTATTTGAGATGGAATGCAGGTTGATCCCGTTGAGACCAGCTCGTTTCATATCTGTGTACTTTTAAGCTAAAAGAAAAAACATGAAAGATGATCGATGCTCTGGGTACTGAAATTGGTTCTCACTGTTAAGTGTGTGTTTGTGCACACATGGAGGTGGGGGGCCGATTTGGGGGTGGAGGGTGATGGGGGACTTGGGGGTTGGACAGGATGGGGCAAGTTTTTATATCTTTGTAGGGACTAAATGTCCACAAAAACAAAGAAAATAAATGAAACCAAACTAAAACCAAAAACGTTCAATGGGTTGGATTTAGATGTAACATAGTATTAATTAGCTGCATTAATAATTATGCCAATGGAAGGTCATCACAAATAAGTAAAGGTAAGTACAAATAGTAAGAAAGTAAGACGTGTCCATTTGTGTGTGTGTGAGTGTGTGTGTTTGTTATTGCCCAATAATGTCTTTGCTACCCGTCCTGTCATCGAGTTTGCAGGGTCAGACAGTACTGTAACAATTTGTCATGTCATCAGAGAGAACCCACCTGTTGAGACAGCATGACAGATGACCAATCAAGATTCCTCTGGGCATAACTGAAGTGTGTGTGTGTGTGTGTGTGTGTGTGTGTGTGTGTGTGTGTGTGTGTGCGTGTATGTGTGTGTGTGTGTTCGTGCGTGTGTGTCTGGGCTTTAAGCCTAGTCTCTATTATAGAAACTCATATATACTCTCTAATTTAGATTCAGGTCTATACTGCAAGAAGCTAAGTTGCAGCATGTAGAAAAATATAGGATTGAATCTTTTATTTTTTTTAAGGGAACGGATATTCCTTAGTGTCTAGAGGTGCTGTAGAATGGAGTCTTTGATGATTACATCACTTAAAACTTGATTCCCTTTACATCCATACATACCGCTTATCCTACACAGGGTCATGAGGAGCCTGGGGCCTATCCCAGGGAACTCGGGGCACAAGGCGAGGGGCACCCTGGACGGGGTGCCAACCAATCGCAGGGCATAATTGCATAATTTGGAAATGCCAATCAGCCTACAACGCATGTCTTTGGACTGGAGGAGGAATCTCAGAGTACCCAGCGGAAACCGGGAGTAGAATATGCAAACTCCGTGCACACAGGGTGGAGCCGGGATTCATACCCCCTACCCTGGCGCTTCGCACATAATTTAAAAAAAAAAAGGTTTAGTAACAACATTGTGATAATACAATTATCATGATAAATGTGCTTCCCATTAGATAAGGTAAGAGATAAAGTAAAAAATAACACACTTGCAGCCCAATGTAAAGCGGAGTTACTATATATATATATATATATATATATATATATATATATATATATATATATATATATATATATATATATATCTGAAGTACAGCCGGCACTACTGTCAGAGCTGCTGTTATAGAAAATGAATCAACTCCTTTTGACCAGTCAGGTTAAAACCTTCAGCAGCACTGAGGTACTGTATAAATATGCAATAAAGACGAAACAGACAATTTCCCTGTTTACTCAGCTTTTCAATGTCTTCTTCACAGGCCAACTTACACTTTATGTGTCAGTCAGTATAAGAGCATCTGCTAAATAACTCAAAGTAAATGGAGTATAAACATGCTGTCTCAGAGGTTCAGCAAAATATAAACAAAGGAAAAGCAGGGTTGAGACCGAGGCTGAGAAATCAACAGGTAAACCCATTTAGTAGAACGGAAAAATAAACAGAGCATCATGCGATCCAAAAACCCATCAGAGTTCTGTTGAAGCAATGAGAAGTCTGGTTTAATTTTAAGCATGTTCTCCCAACTCTTTTCGTTTCAGATCTGGAAAAGCTCAGGCGATGGCATCATGTGAATAAATCAAGGAAGAAGTGTGGAAATATTGAGTCAACAGGAGATGACCATGCTGTAAGTCTATAGTCTGGTCTGGCTGAACGTCTCACGAGTCACCAATTTGATCTCAGGGAGAACTCTTAGGATTTATGACGAGTGAGATAGATTTCATTGGATTTATTCAAAACAAATGAGTTTGAAAGAAAACTTGCAGAAGAATCATGTTCAATTGACACGTGATCATATGTTGTTCACACGTGATTATGAGGATAATATATGATGAATAAAACCACGTGGTTTAAATGCGGGAAAAATTAACATGAAAGTAAATTAATTGCAAAAAAAATTTTGGAAGATAAATAACTCATTTGGAACATCACGTCAAGAAATATATCAATCACAACAAATATATAGAGAGTATTAAAACATCGCGTGAAAATAAATGAATCATTTAAAACATCACAACAAATATATAGAGAGTATTTAAAAAATCACGTGAAAATAAATGAATCAAGTAAAATCACGTGAAAATAAATTAATTATTTAAAACATCACAACAAATATATAGAGAGTATTAAAAAATCACGTAAATCAATCAAGCAAAATCACGTGAAAATAAATGAATCAAGCAAAATCACGTGAAAAAAATTAATGAATCAAGTAAAATCGTGAAAATAAATGAATCAAGTAAAATCACGTGAAGGTAAATGAATCATTTGAAACATCACAAAAAATATATCAAAAGTAAATTCAATATGTGAAAATAAATTAATCAAATAACTTAAATTAATAAGTATATTATTTGTAAATTAATTATTTGAAACATCACAACAATATATATATATAAGTGTAAAAAAAAATCACATGAAAATAAATGAATTGTGCAAAAAAAAAAAAATAAGCATGTATGAAAAAAAAATCATTTGAAAGTAAATGATTCAGTCATCCATCCATTTTCTGCACCGCTTATCCGACAGGGTCAGGGAGAACCTGGAGCCTATCCCAGGGAGCATCGGGCACAAGAAGAGGTACACCCTGGACGGGGTGCCAATCCATCGCAGGGCACAATCACATACACATTCACATTCACACACCCATACATACACTACGGACATGCCAATCAGCCTACCGTGCATGTCTTTGAATTGGGGGAGGAAACAGGAGTACCCAGAGGAAACCCCCGCAGCACAGGAAGAACATGCAGACTCCACACACACAGGGCAGTGGTGGTATGAGGCGAACGTGCTAACCACTATGCCACCGTGTACCCTAGTAAATGATTCATGTTAAAAAAAATAATTAAAAAAAAAAACAGAACAAACCAAAACACATGGAAAAATAAAAACACGAACTACATGTGAAAATGTATGAGACATTTGAAATGTCTAAATTCAGCTCAGGTAACTTCTGACCTTAACTCTTCATAAATTTTAACATAAGTTGACGTGTAAGTATATATTAAATATGTTAAAGCAAAAAACTCATACTTGACTGTAGATGAGAGATATTCATTGTAGTAGTATGTATAGTATCCACCAAACTGGGTTAGTTTTAAAATAATAATCGTAATTAAATCAAATCAATTTCCACAAACATACAGAGAAACAGTAGGGAAGTTTAAGTGCAGACAGTGTTGTCTATGATGTACAGACCCATTTCTATTGTAAGATATATTGTAAAGAATGGGAGAGGGAAAGGGGATTATGGTACATATAATGTCCATACTATTGCAGATTTCAAATTAGAAACTTGTGTGAACTTGAATGATTCCCACTCAAAGTCTGAGAAATCAAAGAAAAATCTGTGTTTTTTGAGACACGTTTGGGATGGGAACTTTACTGAGACCTGGCAACTCTGGACTGCCGTGTTCAAACCAGCACTAACGTATCATGTGACTATCGCCCAAAACAAGTGCCGTTTCCCACTATGATTTGCATCCTGTTATGGATCGACAAATCACTGCCAGATTGTATGAGGCGCATTCTTGGACAGGGACTAATGGAAGAACCTTTTGAGTTGCTTGGACCCTAAGGATGACTACATCTGTGTGCACTGTGTATTTTTTCTGTGGTTTCTGGGTCAGCAGGCATAAAACATTGTAGTCACTCAAATCCTTGAAGACTGATGCTAAATTTATGACTTTATACTTCATCGTAGCTCAAGGAGACTGAGCTTACTGTACTGTAATCCTACTCCAAAAGTCGCTTTTGTGGTCTCTAGGAATGATTCGAAACGACTGCTGAATGCGGGTCCTGATCATTCCAGAAAAGATGTTTTGAAACGAGCCATATCTGTCATGTCATCTCGTGAGAACATGATGCCTACCATCTGAATTAAACAAGACTTTCTGTTTTCTTTCGTGCTGTTTTACTTTCCCTTCACACCATTTATCATGAACACAGCATGAAAAATCTGGCTCAGTGGTAAAAGTGATATCATTTCTTATATATCTTCATTTACAAGGCAAACGCCCTAGAGTGATTTGAGTGACAGTTGCCAGCTTGTCACGATAAATTTGTTTAAAGGCTTCAGAGCTGCACAATGGTCACACTTTCACCCTGTCACCAGGAGATCACAAATTTTGTCCCTGTAATTAGGAGTCACGAGAGCATAAACTGGCACTGGCCTCTGGGGTGAGGAAGGATGATCTTATTTTCCACAGTGCCAGTAAGAGTGGCATTACCTATTCATGGGTGTCTGTGAGCACAGGTATACGAAAAAGGCCAGCTTGCATCTTATTTCAGGTGGACTTAGCTCCCTCACATGCAAAGCAGCAGAGTGTGTCGGTTAATATGAACACTCACACATAGCATGTAACACACACCTAACTGAACGACACATCAATGTGGCAATATTCACTACTGTTCAATCTATACATTTATGCCAGATCCACCAATCGGGCATTTCCTCCAAATTTCTTCCAAATTTCCTCCTTTCTATATAGGTATGGATATGTATATATATATTTTTTCTCCCTTATGTTTTTTTTTTTTGCTGCCTGATTCTATCTGTATCTTTATTTCTTTTTACTTTCTCTCTTGTTACATTGTTTTCTCTTTAAAGTGAAATTAATGAGTCTTTATTGGTCACATATACATTATAGCACAGTGAAATTCGTTTCTTCGCATACCCCAGCATGTTAGGAAGTTGGGGTCAGAGTGCAGGGTCAGCCATGATACAGCACCCCTGGAGCAGAGAGGGTTAAGGGCCTCGCTCAAGGGCCCAACAGTGGCAGCTTGAACTCCCGACCTTCCGATCAGTAACCCAGAACCTTAACCACCAATCCACCACCGACCCTACTGACTTCTTCTTCTCAAAGTAAAATTTACCAGTATTACAGACGACCCCTCGCACCCAACCCCACCCCCGCCATCTGCCAAAAGGTAGAGGAGAATCCATGCTACCACCACCAGATTCACCAGGCACATTTTTCCACAATTTAAAGGAGACTCTTTTTGCTGCCAATAATGCTGCTACATTTATTGCTGCTACACTACACAATAATTTACAGACCTTCTTCCGTGTACTTATTTTCCTGCGTATTTATTGTTCTGTGTATTTATTGTCCTGTGTATTTATTGTCCTGCGTATTTATTGTTCTGTGTATTTATTATTGTCCTGTGTATTTATTGTCCTGCGTATTTATTGTTCTGTGTATTTATTATTGTTCTGTGTATTTATTGTCCTGCGTATTTATTGTCCTGCGTATTTATTGTCCTGCGTATTTATTGTTCTGTGTATTTATTATTGTCCTGTGTATTTATTGTCCTGCGTATTTATTGTTCTGTGTATTTATTATTGTCCTGTGTATTTATTGTCCTGCGTATTTATTGATCTGTGTATTTATTATTGTTCTGTGTATTTATTATTGTTCTGTGTATTTATTGTCCTGCGTATGTATTGTCCTCCGTATTTATTGCCCTCCGTATTTATTGTCCTGCATATTTATTGTCCTGTGTATTTATTGTCCTGCATATTTACTGTCCTGCATATTTATTGTCCTGCATATTTATTGTCCTGTGTATTTATTGTCCTGCGTATTTATTGTCCTCCGTATTTATTGTCCTGCATATTTAGTGTCCTGCGCATTTATTGTCCTCCGTATTTATTGTCCTCCGTATTTATTGTCCTGCACATTTATTGTCCTCCGTATTTACTGTCCTGCATATTTATTGCCCTCCGTATTTATTGTCCTGCGTATTTATTGTCCTGTGTATTTATTGTCCTGCGTATTTACTGTCCTGCATATTTATTGTCCTGCGTATTTATTGTCCTGTGTATTTATTGTCCTGCGTATTTATTGTCCTCCGTATTTATTGTCCTGCATATTTAGTGTCCTGCGCATTTATTGTCCTCCGTATTTATTGTCCTCCGTATTTATTGTCCTGCACATTTATTGTCCTCCGTATTTACTGTCCTGCATATTTATTGTCCTACGTATTTATTGTCCTGCACATTTATTGTCCTCCGTATTTACTGTCCTGCATATTTATTGTCCTGCGTATTTATTGTTCTGCGTATTTATTGTTCTGTGTATTTATTGTTCTGCGTATTTATTGTTCTGTGTATTTATTGTTCTGTGTATTTATTGTCCTAGGTCTCAAACTGTTGTGTATTTGCACTTGTGTACTGCACCATGTGTTGCACCATAGTCCTGTAGAAATGACATTCTGTTCCAAGCTGTATAGAGGAATGACAATAAAAACCCATTTGACTTGACTTGACTTCTTCTCATGTACTTTTTTCTCTTATTATTCTCTTCCTTATTCCCTTCTGTAATTTTTCCCTTTCCTTTCACCCTCTCTTATGGGCTTCACTAGTCCAAAAATGAGGCCTTATATATTACTAACAAAATTCTTGTTGTCCTCCAGGGTGTTGAGGTGGTGGCGGGTTTTAAGAAAAAAAAAAAACCCTCAGAGGTGGTCAATTCATAAATTTGTTAGCTAGCCCACTGGGTGAGTAAAAGCACTAGTGTGTTGCTCAGTACCTAAAGGCAAAAAGGTAATATAATAACATATTGCGAGCTAGTTTGTGTATTTGTGTGCAGTCTGAGTGCATGATCATGTAGCATGTTGTGTTTATGCCCTCGAGAAAAAAGAAAAATAAGCCAGCGTTTTGGCTATGTGGTGTTCTGTCCTCTCAACCCACAGAGTCTGGCTTCATTTCCTCTTGATATGTTCAAAACCGATGAAATTCTAGAAACCACGAAAATTCGAGAACCTTTCCTGCATAATATTGATACTTCACTGACATTGTCTGTTCAGATCTAGACAGAAATGTTTCAGAAGTTATGAGCACTTGGGCAGCGCAGTTACTCCAAATGAGATTGATATGTTCAGCAATAAGAAAGCACTGGCACCAGAATGCTGTCGTGCAGCGGAAAGTTCCTGGAGTTTATATTTTTGACTAATGAGGTGGAGAGACAGAAAGAAAGAAGAGAAACTCGTTTTCGCTCCATTTCTTTGTTTTTAACTTCAGAAGCCCTGTTTTGGCTCATCTGTCCATGATGGAGGCATCTCTTTGACCTTCTGTTCTCGCCAATCCTAATGGCTTATTGAATTCACAGAATTGTATTTCAGCCTCTTCATTCATTTGCCTCATGTTAGTCATCACATTCTGGGTTTGCCAGGTATCTGCTCCACTCACATATGCCCTGCACAATTTAGTCACGCTCCAACCAGGCTCTTTGGCCAGCAACTCCATGAGGGATTTCATCTGCTTCATCTTTAAATAGTCTTGCTGCGCAGTTAAAAAAGAATGGCAGTTTAAATGGAATGAAATGAAATGGCTGAGTGAATTTTGCTTATTTATTAGGTTATGCATTTTTTATTATTATTATTATTACTTAAAAATTACTCTAAAATCTGATTGGCCACTTGGAATATCTCTCGGAATATTCCCCTTAATTGGAAAGAAAACTTTCTGTTTTTGCTTTTCTGTGTAAAAATGCATAATCCTGAGAGCCAGATCCTGCCTAAAGGTCAAAGCTGCAGTTTGGAAACACGTGACAATCTGAGCTAAGTACAGCTGTCATGCCAATGATGGAAAGCAGGATGTGTTGGGTGCTTTGGGATTTTGGTTCAGAGGCTATTGCCAAAGAGTATGAGTGTCAGCTCAGAGACTGGGGGATGTCTACACTGTAGTACACAGAACGGAGCCGAGTCCAAGTGTGAATTGCACGTAATCCAAGGCAGATTTCTGGGGATCGGCTGGAGATGGAATTCGACTGAGACTTGGCTGTGCAGGATCAGTTATAGCATTGTGTAGAACTGCTCACTGTGCTGATGCTAAGGGAAACTACGCAACCTGCAGTGTAGTCCAAATGTCTACAACCATTACGGAGAAATCCCAACATTTATCAAAAACTAATATAACACATTATTAAAAACGGATACAAGATATATTTCTCATTTTGAAACAGACCAGTACGGGTGTTTTCACACTCAGTTACTTCATTTTTCAACGAATAATATAGGGCTGGTTTTGACTGAAAGGGTAATACATACACACAAAGTACCTCAGATAGCCAACTAGACCAGCGCTGTTGCATTCTCGAATCTGATTGGTCAGATTGCAAGGTTATTCACAGACTTATATAAATGCTTTTATTCTATTTTGTTCTATACTAACAACTTCACCACACTTCACTACGAAGGCTACGTTCACACAGCAGGCAAAAGTGGCCCAAATCCGATTTAGTAACTAAATCCGATTATCTTTAGTTAGGCTGTTCACGCTTCTGGTTGGAGTTCTCATCACTTGGAAATCACTCGCTGTTGCTGAGGATGGCCCCACATGGACAGTCTAAAGAGCAGTGAAATTACTGAGGATGGTACCACTTAAAAACCATGAAGATGGCTTTGAACTGTAATTGATATTAGGACTACACAATTGCTATGATAGCTTTAGGACTGTAATAGCAGTCAAGTCTCTATCAGTGAACGGTTGATAGCTTCAACAAAAGAGACTTCATGTGAAAACTTTTAATGAATTTCCTGTTTGCACAATTGCACTTGTTGACCATGTAGTATACAGTTAGAGAAGGGAATTATTCATAATTGCACTGTTCGTTGTCACCCAGATGAGGACGGGTTCCCTTTTGAGTCTGGTTCCTCTCAAGGTTTCTTCCTCATGTTGTCCCAGGGAGTTTATCCTCACCAGCGTCACCTCTGGTTTGCTCATTAGTGATAAATTTATACATTTCTAATTTAAAAATGTGTATATCCTGAATTTATATATTTCTGAAAAGCTGCTCTGTGACAATGTCCATTGTTAAAAGCGCTAGACAAACAAAATTGTATTGAATTGAATTGTTTTCAATGTGGCCTCTGTCCAACATTAGTCTCAACAGACTGTGCTCTTAAACTGACCTGCATGTGCAAAGGAAAAATGATTAATGATTTGCCTCAACTAGACCAGCTCAGTCTGGATAGCTGCAAACTGTATGCTATTTTCTACAAGTGCAGTGTCTACCAATTTTCCAGGAAACCTTGTATGAGCTGTAATCTGCATGCATGTTGCCTGGTGATTGTCTTACGATTTCTTGCTGCTTGTGATAAGAAGGTTTCTACAGCAAGAAAGGAATTCCTGCACAGTACCTTCTTTAACGTTTAACTCCTTGATTCTATTCGCGTCCATAGATACGGGAAGGAATAAAAACCCGGTTATCGTTTACGTTATAGCAGTCGTTCCGGCACAAGCCTCTCTTTTTCCTATTCACATGGCAGAACATTTATAGACTGTTACACTGGAGACTCCTTCCATAAATGTTACAGAAAACGTAACCATATCAACGATTATACTGATATCTTTGTTAAATATCATGTCTTTTAATCTGTTTATTAGTAGGGGTAGGTTATGTAGAGTCCCTGCGTAAGCTGTTACTATAGAAACGATAACGTATTAGAACGAGCGTGTTAGTATAAACCTGTTATTTGTATTCAAGCCGAAACTGAATTATTGTCAGAGCTGCTGTTATAGGAAATTAATCAACACCTCTATTCTGACCAATAAGAATAGAGAACTCAACAGCGCTGTGGTATAAATTGCTTATAATAATGACGAAGGCAGACTAAGCAGATAGACTTGAACATGAAGGTTAAACACACATTTTTTTTTGTCCTAATTTGATCCAAAAAGGGTTAACCATGAGAAAAATGCAACAAATCTGTCATCTCTTGTCCAGCTGCTGTTATTTTCACCCCTGTATATTTTCTCTAGGCTACTGAAACAAGCTTGGTGGCCAATGCGGCGCAGGGCTCTGCTTGTATAGCGTACATGCTGAGTGTTTTCAGGCTCCCATGAGAATGCGATTTCAAACACAAGGGTCTTCCTTCCCCTGATTCCTAAGGGGCCCGTTCGAATTTTGGAGTATGCTCAGGCCAGTGCGAATGTGACAGGATGAAAAACGCAAGCCGTGCCACCCACACAGAAAGTAGAGGCAGCTCTTGTTAGGGCCAGTTTCATGTACAAGCAGGCGTATACTGTCGTTCCTGTAGGGGAGATGTTTTTCTGTTTTATCTCTGTTTCCAGCGTAGAAAAATGTTATTCATCATACTTCACTTTTTATACTATGTCAATACTATACTACACTATAAATCTATACTGCAGATTTTGTTTTTATTGTACGGCTGCCGTTTTTATTCAAGAGACAGTCAGACAAAAATACGTAGATTTATGTATTTACAGCATACATTATGCAGTCAAATTCTCAAATCCTGAAGTAAATGTCAGACTCGACTGATCAGTGTCCACTCTTACATCAGTGCTAAAATAATCGCTGATTAATTCAGTAAGTTTTGTTCGGTTGGCTAAATTCATACATAATCCGACAGCTGGTATTTATACTGTTTACAAACTCGATCTATTAGGCGTATGTCCATTTTCCATTTATCTACATGTATGGCAACAACTTGATCAAAGCATAACATTCCCTGCATAATAAGGAAAGCGCTTGAATCTAGCTAGCAATTAAAACATTTAAACATTATGAAATATTCAGATACGCAGACTGTTTGTTAAATTGTCTCCTAATATTATTTTCGCCTATCGTGACAATTTATCTAATGCGCTCTTAAAAGAGAGGTGTCAAAGCAGGTTATCGACAGAAAAAATGATTCAAACCAGATCAAACTTTGCCAGAATTCAAACTGACATGTTTCCCCAGGCTGCTAAACATACACTCACCACAGGAACACCTACTTATCCACGCGATCGTCTAATCGTCCAACCATGTGGCAGTAGCACGTTGCATAAAATCATGCAGAAACATGCAGACATTTAACTTCACTTAAAAATACTAGCTACTACCAAATATTTGCTACGATTTAAAAACAACAACAATGCAACAGTGGAATGTCTCGAAGCCCTGTTTCCATTCATCTTGATCATTATTGACTTAAGTTGGTCTCTTTTTGCTTTTGTATTTATTTAGGCTTTCACCCGTCTTCCACAGTCTGTGCAAAACATCTGCTCTCAGCTGGCCCACACTAACACAAATAACTGCTTTGCTTTCAGCCTTGGCTCTCGCACCTAGGAGCAATCATTTCCATCCGGAGCCTGTTCGAATCGGGCTCCAAACCGTCACCCACCTCGCCACTGCAGCAGGATGTGATAACAAGCAGGACGTGCGTGGAGCGACTGCTCGAGCACTCTTCAGCTCATGAGAACAGAGCATGATTTACTGACCGCAGTGACCGCATGTGTGTGAACCAGCTGAGAGTTTTATAGCTTCGCAAGCATGTGGGTGTTACTGGTGATGTGATACTGTGTGTCATTAAGCTCGATGTGTTTCTGGAAGCTTCTTTTAAAAGCTTCTTGAAAATGTCAGCGGTTGTGTAGTTAATCACGGAGGCACATTAACACTCTTTTAATTACGCAGTAATACCGTAACGAAAGATGGGTAAGAAGAACCTTAGAGATCATTATGAACAGTGCTTACACCACAGTGAATAAAGTTCTTTAATAAAGTTTAAAGGTGCAATATTCAAGTTTAACATGACTTTGATATTATGTTTAAAGGTGAGGTGAATGATGTTTAAGTCAGAACTCTTCTTTTTGTAATATTTGGTGGCATTCGGCTACTATTTCAGCAGCTGTCAATATAATACCTGCTTGACTATACAGTGTGGTGGCTCTGAAGGGCAAGGCAACTAAAAAAACAAAAAAATAAAAAACAAAGAAAACTTTAAATAAGAAGAAGCAACTTTTTTAAAAAAACAAAAAAACAAGAACAAACTTTAAAAAGTCAACTTAAAAAATGACTTTTAAATGCAGTCAACTTTTAAAAAAATAAAAGAAAGAAAGAAAGAAAAGGAATAAGTAGCAGCATTAACTAAACAGAGTCACTGTTAAATAAAAAGAAGCAACTTTAAATGAACAATGAAAAGATGTTGTTTTATTTTTCTATAAAGTTGACTTGTTTTAAAGGAAGAAGAGGAAGAAGAAGAAGAAGAAGAAGAAGAAGAAGTAAGCGGGGCACTGTGGCTTCCCGCCTCCACCCTGTGTGTTCAGAGTCTTGCATGTTCTCCCCGTGCTTCAGGGGTTTCCTTTGGGTACTCCAGTTTCCTCCCCCAGTCCAAAGACATGCGTTGTAGACTGATTGGCATCTCCAGATCGTCCATAGTGTGTGAATGTGTGTGCGATTCTGTCCTGCGATGGGTTGGAACCCTGTCCAGGGTGTCCCAAGCTCCTTGGGATGGGCTCCAGGCTCCCCCACAACCCTGTATAGGATAAGCGGTACAGAAAATGGATGGAATAATAATAATAATAATAATGTGGACCACCAACCAATCAGAACAAGAAGGTGTATCTTCTTGCATGTCAGTTCAGAAAGCTCTGCCTCCTGTCTAGATATTCTAGCACGTAGTGTGTATGTGTGGGGTGGGGGGGGTGTGGCTTTGGGGGGAATACTGAAGGACGTGGTAATTACATTTTACTTTTCATCCATTTGAGGAATATCCATGAGACAATTTAGTTCCTGTTATCATTATTTATGTTATAGCAGCTATAAACTGTTGTTCCATCACAAGTGTCTCTTTTCTTTTCTCTTGACCAAGAGGACACAAAACAAACACACACACACACACACACAGCTTGTCATGTCCCCAAGAAACTGAAAAGACCAAAGTCCTCTGTCCTGAAAACCAAGTAAAAAAAAATAACATACGGACAATTACAAAGCTCTGACACTGGAGACTCCTTCCATAAATGGTAATTAAACATCTCCTTACAGAAAACCTCACCATATCAACAATTATACATTATTCTTTCTATAAAGTTTCCCTGCAAATCAGCTCATTTCCTCTTTCTTCATGGTGATCTTATTGGACAAACACAAACTCTGTGCAGAAGAGCCGTGTCTAGGCATCAGTAATGCTACTGTCTATTTAATTGGTCTAATCTATCCATTGGCAGTATTTCTCTTATTCAGAATACCTCTGTTCTGATGCAGCAGTCATCCAAAGTTCATCCTAATCCTCCCTCACTGTCTCCTCTTTCAATCTGTCCTTTCTTTTTTTTTTTTTTTGCTCTAAACAGGGCTATTTTTCTAAGTAACTTGATTTTTCTTGACTAGATGGGAAGATCTGATGATTGCTGAATGTTCACCTGAAAACAACTTTGGTGATTGGATCCAGGACTGATAAATATCTCTGAGGAAAGGGGGGGGCGGGGTGGTGAAGTATGTATGCCTGTGTGCTCTTAGATAAAAGTTCGATGCTGGTGGTCCTCTTGTGGGTGATGGCAAAAAACAGTATGCAGGAAGAGTTTTGGAGTGGGTCAAGTTGCAGTTTTTACATGAGGTATATGAGATAAAAGTCTAGCCTTCTTTTTGAGGTTGGTCAATGAATAAAGAATCGCTGAGGTTTTTAAAGTACTCTACCTTCCTTATTCCAAACAAAACAACAAAAGAAACATACTATCTCTAGCTTCCTTTTTTTCTTCCCCTACCTAAACTAATACATGAGGAAAAATGTATGACTCCCAAAAGAAATGGCACTCAGCCCAAGAGTGTCCAGGTAGCTATAACGGCACAATTGTCTCGAGTGCAAATATCTGATGTCGTATGAAGCTAGCATAACGCTGCAGTAAATATATAGGTAGACATCAAAACTTAGTTTATAGAAACATGGTTAATTATTTATTTGTTGGACAGCTTTAATGTGTGGTTAGAAGAAGCAGGACACAAATTAGTCAAAAAGATCAATTCTGTATTTTTGAGGGAAGTCCTGGAACCACGCTCATAAACCTTAGCAGTTTTATGTATAACAGTATAACAGTATAACAGACAGGATAATCAAAAGCATAGCCATAGTTTTACTATATAAAAAAACAGGCATGGGCCTAGAAATGAAGTAAAAGTGCAAACAGAGAGCAGGGAATTCAGGAAACTAAGGCAGAGAAACATGCTCTACAATAAACAAGACTTGACAGTGAGACAAAGCAACATGATTGTATAAGGACAAACAAATCAAGGGATGAACTCAGAACAGGTGCACACTTTAGGTAACAAAAGCATGATGGGCTAGAAGGCAATCTGGTGGAGCAAAATGTGAACAGGAGAAATTCCAACATTTTAGTGAGAAATTGGGTTTTGTGTAGGCAAATATAGCATACATGCTTGACAGCTGAAGTAATATCGTCATTTCATTGTAAAAGCTAATTAGCAGGACATATAATTAGCATTGATAAGTCAAAATATAACATTTGCTAGGTTCACAGTTGGTTTTATGTAGCTAATCACTCCAATGATTAAAAAAAGTGACTTAATTTAACTTTATCCTCAAAATCAATTAGGCTATGTATTAAAGGTGCAATTGTAGATTAAAAAAAAAATTCTTACTAATATAACATTGAAAAATATGGAGAAAATATTTTTTTAATAATGGTCAAAGCCATGTACTCAGCACAAGTGCATGAGGTTGCTGAGAAAAACTTGTTTGTAAACCTGCCTTCAGGTCTACAAGGCTTGTTCGTGTTTGGATAGGCCTCTTGTCAGTCATTTTATAGACACTCCCCAATGTTTTACATAACACATCAAATAGATAGATCAAACAAGGATCTGAAGGACAGCAACTGTAATTGTGATCATCCTCATAAATCATTATGAGCCAAATTTAGTGTGTTTATACATTTGTAACTTGGCTTTCAATCACTTAAATATCTGAGTGTTCTAAGCATGCTAACTCATGTTGAACTGCCATAGGTTCTGGGGGGCGGAGCTTGGTGTATATAGGCAGGAATATACACCAAGTTTTAAATTTTAAATCTCAACTTATTTAACCTTTTCAGACCTAATTTTGCCCAATCTTGTTTGCCTAATGCACCTTTAAGTATGACGTCCTCATATACCTGTTAACAGATGTAACAGTATACCTGTTAACAATGTAACGGCACCACACAAATTCACACAATAGACACGGTATTTTTGAATACAGTGTTTGTGTGGACTGTTTGTAAGAAGTCCATTTTCAGAAATAGCCATATACGGGCCCAAAGACAGACAGTTCATTCCATCATTGTGAGGTTTTGCTTTACTCACCAATGAGCTAAAAAGTGACAGGTCTTTAATATCAATATACGATAAAGTACTAGGAAGTTTTGAGTGTATGCGCTCCAAAACGCAGAGCTGTGATGAAAACATCCATTTGAAATGTCATTCTAACATTACAATCAATGTCTGAATATCGCTGCAGCTGTTTGTAATCACTGGGGGTTTTTTCCTGTTTGTAAATGTAAGATTTTTTTATTATTATTTTTTTTTGCTTCGACTCAATCAATTACGACTGGATGTCTTCCAGCATTGAGGCTGTGCGTGTGCAGATCAGATGCAGTGAGTAGGTTGCGGATTCCAAGGGCAGGAGGAAGTCATTGGGTTCTTTTTCTTTTTCTTTAGACAATAGCTTGAGGCTTTAGACTCAAAGGCTCAAGATGCTTTCCCTCTTCCTATGACATACACACACACACACACACACACACACACATACTGTACACATACATGCAAACAAACTTGGGCAAAATTTGGGAGCCTCCCCTTCAAAGGAAGTGGGCACATTCCCCAGGAAGTTTACTCTTTTTCTCCTTCCTCTTGGCTTCCTCTGCCCCTGATTTCAGTTAATTGCTGTTGGACTGGCATGTATGATAAGGAGTGAAAAATCAGAGCCAGAGCCCACCAACACTCTGTACGCATGAGTCAGACTTATGGTAGCGTCTAAACGTTTAATTCTCAGACCAGTCTTTATTTGAGAATTTATCTAAATCTATTATAATAATATCAACTGATTTAACACTAAATACCTATTCAAATGCAATGTTATACATGCACATGTCTGGAAACACTACACTGCATTTTACCTTCTATTAAATGACCAGTAGAAATCACCCCAGGTAGGACATTATATAGAACATTCCATTTGAAGGGAATATATTTTGGTAAAGATTTCCTTATATCCTGTAGGAAAAGAGTGCATAATTACTACAGCCTTCTTCCGGCAACATTACTACTTGAGAAATCATTGTATGAAATGTACTTGTATCTGAACATCTTCATATACAAAAGACTTAAAAGAAAATTTCCAAATTGTTGAAATGCCCATGTCCATCCATTTTCTGTACCGCTTATCCTACACGGGGAGCCTGGAGCCTATCCCAGGGAGCTCGGGGCACAAGGCAGGGGACATCCTGGATGGGGTGCCAACCCAAGGCGGGGCACACTCTTACACACATTCACACATTACAAACAATTTGGAAATGCCAGTCAATCTACAATGCATGTCTTTGGACTGGGGGAGGAAACCAGAATACCCAGAGGAAACCCCCGAAGCACAGAGAGAACTCCACACACACACAGACACAGAGTGGAGGCGGGAATCGAAACCCCAACCCCCGGAGGTACAATGTTTGCTAGTTTAAATGAAAACTCCAACAAAAACACACCAAATGTGAGGAGGAGACAAGAAGGTCTCTTAGTTTAAAGCCTTAAACTCCTAGTTTGTACAGTAGTTCCATTATTTATCAGACAGCATATTAATCAGTAACTACTGGGGATTATTTAGAAAATAGGAAAGGTTCATCGTTACACAAGTAAAGAATGTAAGTCTGGACCCACTGTGGTTTAAGAGATTAATTCTGAAAAATAACTTTTATTGGAATCTACGGTAAATTAAAAGACCCGTTTCTTACAAGCTCACATAGTATTGTTTTAAATCGCTTGGAGTCTGCGGTCGGTTTCAAGGGTCTGGCTTTGCATTGGTTTGCGTCTTATCTGAACGATAGGACTTTCACAGTAAACATAGGGAATTTCTCTTTTTCATTCCCCCCCTAGCCCTGCGTATCATGTGGTGTTTCCCCTGGGTTCTATTTTCCGGAAATATGATATTTCCTTTCACTGCTATGCTGATGATACCCAATTATTTTTGCCAGTTAGGACAAATGGCATCAGTCATTTTGGGTCCCTTTTTAAATGCCTCAAGGACATTAAATGTTGGACGGCTAACAATTGTCTGCAATTAAATGAAAGCAAAACTGAAGTAATTATTTTGGGCTCCTCTACTGTTTCTTCTGCTCTTGAGGCCCAGTTAGGTTCTCTCTCTGTTAACAAATATGTCAGAAATCTTGGAGTTATTTTTGACTCAAACTTGCACTTTGATCAACAAATCAGTGCTGTTTTTAAGGGAAGCTTTTTTCATTTAAGATCTATTGCAAAGTTAAAACAGTTTCTCTCTAGAAAAGACCTTGAAACCGTAATTCATGCTCTTGTTACGTCACGGCTGGACTACTGTAATTCTTTGTATGTTGGCCTTCCTCAAAATGCAAAATGCAACAGCTAGATTTTTAACAGGGACCAAAAAGAGGGATCATATTTCCCATATTCTGGCATCTTTTCACTTTCAAGTTTAGAATTGATTTTAAACTTCTAATTTATGTACACAAAGCTCTTTCTGGTTCTGCCCCTCAGTACATCATCGACTTTCATTCATCTTACTCTCCTACTAGAGCATTGAGATCATGTAATCAACTTCTTTTATCTGTCCCCCGTTGTCCTACTAAGACAAAGGGTGATCGAGCCTTTTCCCTGGTTACTCCCAAACTTTGGAACAGTCTCCCTTTTCACATGAGGTCCGCTCCATCTTTAGCTATTTTTCAAACTTCTCTTAAAACATATTTGTATTCTTTGTGTTATAATGTTATTTAATGTGATAAATGTGAATGTTTTGTTCAACTGCTGTTGTCTTTAAATGTGCTTTATAAATCAATTTGACTTGACTCACGTTATCAGTTACTTCAAGTCTTCATCATCATCTTTAAAAGTTGTTCATGTGAATGAGTGTCTGGACATGATGATAAGAACCTGACCAAATATGAATAAGTTGTCTGTTAATCAGATCAATCAGATTCTGTCTGTTCTCTCTTATCAATAGGTAATGGAAACTCAAGGAAGCCAAACACAAAAGAATTGATATAGACAATTTACGATATTGTCACCGATCTGTGTCCAGGAGCAGCACGCCTGATTAGTGACACCTGTGTGCTTTCAGAGGTGGCATTTATGGACCATTTAAATAGACTGAAGCCAGAGACTCCAGTCCCAAAGCCTTGAACTGACCATGCACTTGCACTGTGAAGTCTTACCTTGTCAAGTCTTGTGATATTACATTGTTTGTAGAAGTGATTGCATTCGGCTGGTTTGTGTGTTTCAAGGTCTACATACTTCCTGGTTTGTTCTGTAAGATCTCCGGGTTATCTTGCCTCATTATCTTTATGAATTCTCTGTTTTATGTCTATAGTTATCCTCTTGGTGTGAATAGTTTATCTTGATGAATTGTATCTATTACTTAGTTCACTTTAGTTCTTAAGTCTCTGAAGGGAGACCTCTGAAACAGAACCTCCATTGCCAAGTTTTCTTGTTTTCTTCTTCTTCTATGTCACAGCAACTCCAAACACTACTCCGATTCATCAGCAGAGATCATCACATCTTGAATACTTGCCCAATTCCATCATTCACATCCCGTTTACTTCCTGATGCAGGAGAATATATCATTGCAACGTTTTGCCAATTAACCCTAAGCCCCAATTCTGCCATTTTCATGTAAGTACTGAGCATTGTTACTCTAAACTGCCTCGTTGTCACTCTGCCTTATTTTTAAATACCGCATATGGAGTGCCCTTTTGCCTATGTTTGCCGTAACTATGAAATCTTGTTCATAAACCTCACGCACATGAATCCGAGTCTCATTTGTTCTAATGAATAAATCCACAAAAACCCCTACACATCTCTTGTTGTGATCCATGTCACAGATATAATTAAAGTTCTTGATAGAAATTTTAGTATTGATTAATCAAAACTTATGTGACATTTCTATGAAGGAAATGACATAATTATGTAAACCATGTTGTCATTTTGATAAACAGGCTGACAGCAGCAAAATTTGCAAACATTGTAAGGCTTTTTATTGCTCGCTATTTGACACAGAAAAGCATGACCTCTACATTTTCCATCTCTCAGCCATTGGGCTTACAGTCTTAGATTTTGACTGGTTCTAATCCTCTCTAATCCTCATTAACAGACATCATTTGTTGAAACTGGCTAATACAAATCCGCTGCTGCTAGCTTGGTGGGTTCCTCAGGGATCAGTTCTTGGCCCTCTCCTTTTCATCATTTACATGTTACACTTGGGTCAGATTATACAGTGTCACAAGCTCATTTTCATTGGTATCCTGTTGATACTCAGACTTACGCAAGCACAGAATCCACCACATCCATACTGGATGCTCTTATATCATGCAGTCAAGTTATAGATCTGTGGAAGAACAGCAGTTTAATTTAACACTGATGAAAAGTGATGTTTCAGTTATTGGCGCCAACAGATCCTTGGTTTCTAAAGGTCCAGGGTTTGCTATTGAGTACTTTTGCTGTTTTTCACCTTTGGATTATTACTTGCCAAAGAAAATGCTGCATATTTGACTACCTCTTGAGTACGGAAGTTCCCTTTTCATTGGTCTCCAATCAGCAGCATCAATATATACAGTAAACGTGCATAAGTATTCAACCCCTTCAATATTATGTAATGTAAATGTACAGTAATGTTACAAACTTGGTTGCTTCTCTAATGCCTTCTTTACCTGGTCAATGACTTTTGGTGGACAGTATCCTCTAGGCACTCACTGTTGTGCCATATTCTTTTCTTTTTTCTTTTTTTTTTGAATAATGGATATAATGGTGCTCAATGGGATTTTCGGGAGATTTTTTTTTTCTACTTTGAACCCTTTGTGCTGGACGTCTTTTGATAGCCCATAAGTCTTCATGACGATGTTGGTTTAAGTATGTTCTCTAACAAACTCGCAGGTGCATTTAAGTTGAGATCATGAATGAATGATTATGTGATTATGTGATTATGTGATTAATGATTATGTGATTATGTGATTAATGATTCTGTGATTATGTGATTTTGTATGGCAGCTGGTTGTACTAGAACAAATGGATGGGTTCTCTCAACACTTTCACCTATCTACCTCCTCTAGGTAGGTTTTTTTCTCTCTCTTTTTCCCTTTATCATAGTAATCTTGTGCTCTTGTTAGTCTTTTGTGGTAACTGTGAGGTTCTATTGTCTGTTGTATAGTCTGCTTTTTTTGTAAAGTGACCGTTGGTTTGAGAGAGACTGCTTCAGTCGAAAACAAATGCTATGTCACAAATATGTGCTAAAATAAAAGCAGTTCTTTGTAATGAATAAAATATTTCATTCACCTGATAACAGTTTTTTAGCCAGTTTTTGTTGGGGTACTTGGCTCTTTGGACCCTACCATATCTCCTTTTTTATCACATCAACATTAAGTGAACCGTACAGCAGCATGTCTGGGGCCTAAGATCTATTGGCTTTGCCGAATTAGCCGTATTCAGTGCAGTGAGTGTTAACAGATTTGCAGCTCTGCTCTGAACAGGTGGTGATGCTATCTTACTCGTCTCCCAACACAAAAGTGTAAAAGGCTACCGTAAATCTCACCTAATTTCACTTCACACAGGGATTTAAGATCAGGGGTTAGATAAGGACAGACACTACAACCTGAACCTTCTTAAACTTCCTAATGATAGTGTTATGAGCGTGGAACAGTACTCGCTGAAGTAGCAAAATTACAGTTACAAGTGAAACACTGTTTCTTTCATTATATATGACAATGCCACCACATGTACTAGAAAACAAACTGAAGAATGATTTCATACACTGAGATGAAGTTAAAGACGTTCCTTGACCTCCACAACCAATGTAAACATGTAAACATCATTGAAGTTTTGTGGGATATTTCCTGGAGCACAGAGTGGGAAGTAGACTTTCATTTCCCTTATGTTTTAAAAAAGCAACAACAAAAAAAAAAACTTTACTTCCACAAGAGTGATTACATTTGTTCTGAAGGCCATCATGTCTTATTTGTGATATAATGATGTTTGAGCAGCCCTGACCAGGGCTGGCCAACTGAACTTACCACAGTGCTGTTGAATTCTTGAATCTTGTATGGCAGATGCTCCACATAAACTGTATTTATTTATTTTTTTTAATGTTTATGTGTTTATTTATTATTTTTGGCAGGAGTCTCCAGTGTCTGCACTTGGTAACAGTCAGAGCTACAGAGGTACAGCTGTAAGCTGTAGAACTTTTTTCAACATGGGAGAGTCTTCAGAACATGTTCCAGTAAAAGTGCAATGCTAATAACAGCATGATTTCAGTCATTTATTCATCACGTGAGGAATTAAACACTTCAGGGCGTGCCTTTATAGGAAAATGATCAACGCCAGGGTGGTGTGATGTGGCCTGACCCAGTGAAGTGAAGAGATATCCTAACCATCCCCGGGTTGATTATTTATTTTTCAATATCAGTATGTCCCAAAGTGTTTTATTTCTCTCACAACAGCAATTTGTTAATGCTCACATGATATTGGATTTCTTAAGCAATGACACATCATCTATTTTTAATCAGATTATTGCTACATGTTGTGGAATGTCCACAAAAAAAGTCAGTTGGTAACACTTTACAATAACCGTACATAATAATCATGCACTAACACCTGAATTAATACTGGCTTACATGTAAACTAATGATGAGTTAAGGCATGTACTAATCACAAACTAATGAAGAGCTGACCTTAACTACCACGTGAGTCTTGTGAATTCATGCGTGAATAACGACCACCTTAAATACATGTTAGTAGATGTTTGTTAGTTAATGTATTAATTAACACATAGGAGTAAACTAAATCAATCATGCTGTATAAGAAAGAATATGAATTAAATGCATATAATTTAACGTATGCAGCTGGTACACAAACATCATTGGATGAAATTATTGGTGTTTATTATTAGTGCATCTTTCTACATTCAATAAGCAGGCCCAATATAAATTAGGAAAGTAATGCAGCCCCATCCGATGATGTACCTGTCTGATTTGTAATGCTTTTAACTATTTAAGTGTGTAGCTTCCCAAATGAAGCAAATAATTAGTCTTGGCAACATTTGGTTTGCTGCAGTGACCAGTAAAGCAGTAAAGGTCATACTCATTGATCATTTTCATATAATGATGATGAAGAAATTATCCTGAGTGGTTTGCCATGGTAACGGAATAATATGAACTGTACTTGGCTGCAGACCAGCGGCTTTGTAGAGCTGGAATTAAGCTAATCCTGCCATCCAATAACTGACGCTTTTGCAGTGGAAAAAAGTATGGGCAACCCGTTCAAGATGAGCCTCCAGCATCTTGTTTGTGGAAAACAGTTTTCTCTCCAATTACACACACATTTAAAAAGACATGCAGGAAAATACTCACCCTAACATGTGAAATGTCCAATATGGAAAATTCAACTGTTTCCCGTATGGAATAGCTTATTTCTTATTCTCAGAAATGTGCTGATAGTTGGCGTTGGTTTATTCAAATGAGGGAAAGCTGTCCAGATGTGCTGTGCAATGAAGTTAGACCTTTCTCGTGTGGGAGAACGCGAGGAGCGTTCAGGTGGTTATAGACACGACGGAGCCAGTGCTGGCTAAACAAACCTATGTAAAGGAAACAGAAA
The DNA here is from genome assembly GCF_023375685.1 of Ictalurus furcatus. Classification (NCBI taxonomy): domain Eukaryota; kingdom Metazoa; phylum Chordata; class Actinopteri; order Siluriformes; family Ictaluridae; genus Ictalurus; species Ictalurus furcatus. The sequence continues at coordinate 5,927,837 of NC_071259.1, forward strand.
GAGATGGAAGTAAAGAGAAAAGCCTACCATCAGATTTCTGTCTAGAGAGCTGTTGAGAAGTTCTTTTCTGTGCATGATAAATGTACTCTACATGAGAACAACAAGCTACTCACTTCAGCTCGCTGGCAATAGGAAGGCAGCCAAGCTACCGTACCAGATGCGTATTTGAAAAACACACTTCCATCTTTTGTGGAAAAACTTTTTTTTTCATACGATTAACCAGAGTTATGAGAAGGATGAACTATACACAAAAACACACATAATAGCGGTTTAGCCCAGCAGCAACCCCTTCCCTCCTCACTGTGATCACGTACATGTACACGCACATGCACAAAAAAAAACCCCATAGAGTATAAGGAACACACACCATCGTCAATCCACAGGCAAATCCATCACAAACGCTCGGACCCAACCTCACACTTGTATAATGTTTCTGAATTGATGGACATTAAAACTGTGCTCATGGTAATGGCATGATAATGCTTCTTGTCTGCGCAACTCATTTAAAATCTGATAGCGTGAGAAGACTGATACATCAATATTATAGTAGCAGACATTTTCTTGACCAAATGTATTTACTAGTATCTATCTATCTATCTATCTATCTATCTATCTATTTATCTATCTATCTATCCATCTATCTATCCATCGATAGATAGAGAGATAGATAGACAGATAGATAGATAGACAGATAGACAGTAAAATCCCTAGTGTTGAATTAACACCCAGAGTGTTCATTTGTGTCCAATGGACTTATATAAACATTGTAGGATGTTAATGCAACACTCTGGGTGTTAAATCAACATTGGGGATTTTGCTGTATAGATAGATGGATGGATAGATAGATAGATAGATAGATAGATAGATAGATAGATGGATAGATAGATAGATAGACAGACAGACAGACAGACAGACAGAATGTTTACCTGTACTGAGAACAGAACTCAATATATGTGCATGGAAGTCTAAGGGCAGATGTCAAATTTCATCAATAAACATTATTACTACAATAAAACATTCAAAAACACTTGTATACCTGCTCATTCATGCAGTTATCCGATCAGCCAATCGTGTGGGAGCAGCTCAATAATGCAGCTACACTGATATCAAGAGAATCAGTTTATATCAAACATCACAATCAGTACAAAGTGTGATCACAGGCTGTGGCATGGTTGTTGATGTCTGCTGATCTCCTAAGATTTTCACCCACAACAGTCCCCAGAGTTTACACAGAATAGTGCGAGAAACTAAAAAACATCCCGTGAGTAGAAATTGATGAGAGAGGTCCGAGGAGGTTTGAGCTGACAGGAAGGCTATAGTAACCCAATTAATTCCTCTTTACAACCATGGTGAACAGAAAAGCATCTCAGAGCACACAAAATGGCAAAAGAGGACGACCAGATCAGGTTCCAATCCTGTTTGGAATTTCAGGCTACAGTCAGCATAGACTCACCAAAAATGGAAAGTTGAAGATTGGGAAAACATCACCTGGTATTTTTCAAGTCTTCAACTGCCCAGATTCGGTTGGACTGTGCCCACTATACAGTAACCTCCTTTTCTTAGGGTAAAGGTCTTAAGGTGAGGCACACAAGAGAGAAAGTCTTGCCAATACTGGGGCAATTCAGTAAAAAATAATAATAAGTGGAGCCACTTAGGCCACTTATTTGTGGTATTATTGTGCAATTAGGCTAAAACTGAGGCATGGTAATTTCTGAGCTATTTGTACTATAGAGTTAATGCATAACCACAAATTCTTCCATCTGAAAAATTGGTCCCGTCTTAGATTTATGCAGATTTAGACCCTTATTTACAAATACTTTTGACTGAAGAAATCATGAAAGCATTCTCCAAAATATGCCAAACATACAGTAAACATGTACTGACTGGCCCAACAACTGCCCTTACAAATCTATTATAAGCAAGTTTGGAATAAATGGAATTTCCATTCTTTTCTCTGTATAGGGATTGTGGTAATCACATATTCGACTGGAAAAAAAGCTTGCGTTTTAATCAAGATGTGACTACGACCAGTGGCGACGGTTGATTTGCTATAGGCACTGGACAATTTGATATGTAAGGAAGTCCCATACTCTTTTATTCTTCTAATATCACAGCAACTTGGAAAAAAATGACAACTTCCTATTCATTAAAGAATGACGTTGGCACCCTGTCCAGGGTGTACCCCGCCTTGTGCCTGATGTTCCCTGGGATAGGCTCCAGGTTCCCCATGACCCTGAAAAGGATAAGCGGTATAGAAGATGGATGGATGGATGGATGGATGGATAAAGAATGACGTATCATACTTTTTATCCATTTATAGTTATGTTGATGTTATCACAGAAAACTTCACCATATCAAAAATGAAATTAAAAAAAAAAAAATCCATTTATGTAGAGCAGATGTGTATTAAGTCTGGAAATTTGCAGTTGGAGTTTCCTTGATGACAAATGCAGGACCAGAAAGTTTTCCATGAAAATATCATCCGCTTTGGTGCAGTTAGTGATTAAGCTGCGACTAGCAAAGTCTGTCACAAGGATACATTCTCAGACCACCTTTTTTTCTATCAAAAATGATATAAAATCGGATTTCTCCATTTTCACTTCCATCATTTAGGATCTTCTGCGCTGCAATACAAAGGACTCATCACAGGTCAACTCAGACGAAACAGTGATGCCGTGGCTCAACGAGGCTCACCAAAGTTTGAACCCAATATAAAGTTGGAAAATGTGCTCTTTCTAGACTTCAGTGACCCAAAAATTGTTGAACCACAGTGAAGTTCTTTGAAAAGCATTGTAAGTGTGTTTGAAATTTGCCTGACAGAAAAATATGGCATTAGCTAGTGCACCAGCTAGTGAAACAAAACAGCCCCTGCCACCAAAGTATCTGCCCCAAAGCAGCTGTAATCCTTCAAATTTTACTTCAAACTTAAAGAAGGATCAATCGCTATTTTTCCCCACAGGAATTCTCACTCTAGAGAATATTGGATTATGCATAGGCATGTTTACAACGGATCTGCGAATGGCTGTGTTTAAGTTGGCCAGAGTTCCTGTTTAAGTTACCATTGGCTTTATGTCTATCACGCTACTCTCTTTGCTCTGTCCTGTTCGCGTGCTTTAATTTCTTAAGAGCTGAAAAACTGTTCCTGTGATTCATGTGTGCTGTAATGTGTTTTGAAATGGTTACAGCTGATCAACACTTGGGGTCACGTTAAACTGTAACAATAAGTATATGTGTTGTGGATGCTTGCTTTTGTGCTCAAAGAGCATAAATGTCCAAAAACAAAAAAAAACTTGCATCTACAGTACATTCATTTTTACCTTAACGGGGTCTAAAAAGTGGGATATAGTTCACTCTTAGAGCATTGAAATACACTCTACTGCACTCTGCAACTATATCCAGGAATGAGTTTATGTAGATAGAAGGCACTGTGTTTCCTACTTCATTTGCCTGACTGTTATCTAGTGTATCACACGTGGATAATACCTTGATTAAACACTCTTCACCATATCCAGCTGTCATATTCATTTAGATTTGTCCATCGTTAGCAGGATCAACCCTACCACGAGACACTGAGGATTACCCCCGGCTTTGCATCCCACTTAGCTTCTCAAAGGCTTCCTGCCACTGGAGATCTCCTCATCTCCTCATCTCACGCTCCAACATCGCATAAAAGGTCCCTCACTTCAAAAGACGATTCATTTCATCTATTCAAATCTCGGAAAACATGTAGGGGTCGGGCCCTCATTCACCAACAGCAGCGAGTTACAAAAGATACAAAAGAGACCAAAAAAAAAAAAACACCCCACATAAATGGAAACAAACCTGAATAACACACAAAGCTATACTTGTACAATGACATATTTAAAAAGATTCAGTGTAATTAGGATATGTGCTCTGAAAAGGATTCAGTGTAATTAGGTGTGCAGAGAATTGAATCTGAGGGTCATATGATTGCATTGTTAGGTTTTTACCAGGCGTATTACATTCCCTTTGTATCATACATGTGATATATATATATATATATATATATATATATATATATATATATATATATATATATATATATATATATATATATATATATATCAGTAATTTATGGATAATTACTTTATAATAGGATACCAATATCGGTCTCTTCTTATAATTAGCGAAGGTTGTTCCACTTCTCTAGGTAAAATACAATGTCAAGACAAAGATTATTATACTATTGTTTGTTTCTTCAAAACTACCAGGAGTTACAGTGTCTTTATGACCACTTCCTACAAGAAAGATCTTCTAAATGTAATGGTTATCTTTCCTCAGACTCAGGTTAAATAACTCTAGCTATTTTGATAGATATTATATTAGCATGCAAGTGATGGATGGTTGCAGGTTACAAATTTGCTAAATGTTTTTTTACACTTTCTTATGCACTTTAGTGTTACTATAGACAGCTTAATATAAATATCCTAGCTAACTATCCAGTGTGTGGCAGTATGCATATGGTGGTATCTTATTTCTAGCTTATTTCTGATAATTAACTTTGACAAGTGACTTACGTTAGCTAATATTAGAAATCTTGATATAGCTATTATGATGCACAACTAGTGTAATATTTATGATAATAACTAACAGAATTTTAAGGTGTTGGGGGGGCAAAAGTATGTTGGAGGGCCTTCTGTATAAGAACAATACAATTATGCACATCCAGCATGTGGGCAGTATTCTCTGTGTATACGACTGTGCCATTTAGAAACTCTGGACCTTCTGAGTTTAGGTTTCAATAATCCAAGAACGAAGAACTGAATCAGTACCTCTCAGCCATTATTTTATTGCCATAAAAATCTGCCATAGCTTTTGTGGTACAGAATACTAAATTAAATTAAGCTTTTTTTTTTTTATTAAAAAAAAATTATTTCAAAGACATTAAACGGCAGAACTCCATAGAACATTCAAGAATAGGGCAAGGAGCCAGTGCATAAAAGCTGAACACTAGCACTACATCACCACCTAGTGTCCTACTGTCCTCTAATCGGTGACAGAAAGTTCTTGATTCTGAAAATATTCAGACCTTATCACTTTTCAATCTGCAAAAAAAATGAAGATTTGTAAACTTATCTAATATATGTAATATACATACATACATACATATATATATATATATATATATATATATATATATATATATATATATATATATATATATATATATATACACATACACCTGTGTTGTGTTTGAAATTGTTTGATATCCATGAGAGCAGAGTATTTCTGTGATTTTTTGAACAAAAGATCAAAAGGTTAAACAATAGACAATTTTACTGAGATATTATATATATACATAATATATAATATATATCCCTGGTATGTATCCCGAAGGTTGTATGCAGAAAACCTGCCAAAACGACAACCATCTCTGCAGCCCTCTATCAATCAGTCTTTTTTTTTTATAGAGTATCCAGTCACTTCTCAGTAAAAGGCACATCCTGCTTTTTTTTTCTTTGGTTGATTCTTTGGTATGATTGACCTATTGGCCTAAATGCCAAGTGTTACATCTGGAGGAAACAAGGCCATTCATCACCTGGCCACTTTCAAGATAAAGCACAGTAGTATCTTCATGCTGTGGAGATGACTGAGAGGATTGAGAGGCTTCTGAAGATCAATAGAAAGTTGAATGGATGGAGTACTCCTTAAGGAAAACCTGCTCAAGAGCTCTCAGGACTTAAGAATGGGACTGCCATTCATCGTCTAAAATGGCAGTGACCCAAAACACACCAAGACTACACAGGAGTGGCTTTTAAGTCTGTAAGAGGCCCAGCCAGAGACCTGGATTTAAACATAATTTAAAAATAGCGATACAGCAAAGTGTGACATCCAACCTTATTGAGCTTGAGAAGTTTTCCTCTATTAGAGAGGGGCCCAAAATTCAGGTGTGCTAAGCTTGTAGAAACTTACCCCAAAAGCCTGTAATCACTGCCAATATTCTTCAACAAAATACTGAATAATAGGTCTGAATAACTGTAAATGTTCTTGTTGTTGTTGTTGTTGTTTTTTTTAAATCTATTTTAGAGTAAGGTTGTAATCTAATAAAATTAATGCTTTCCTGCAAAACTAATAAAACAAATTTCAGAATCCAAACACACCTTAGCTGGTTGACTAAAATAGCATTTTGACCAAACTATTTCTATGTCATTTACACAGAGTTGTATAAATGTGTTTATTCGAGTATGTTATTGTTTTTATATTAACAACTTACAAGGCCCTCAACATAAACCCTTTATTTATTTATTTATTTATTTATCATTTTAAAGCATGTGTAATTGTTGATATGGTGTTTTCTGTGAGGAGAAAATTATTAAGCATTTTTGGAAGGAATCAGCACTTTGTAACAGTCAAGGGGTAAAGCTAGTACTTTCTGATTTCAGTTTTCTATCATGGGAGTGTCTACAGGATGGTGGGCTTTATGGTTTCTCGGTAATATGGCATGCTGCAACGTTCGTCTGATTAATTTCAAGTAAAACAAGAGAATGTGGTGAGGGAACAACAGTTTAACTAATAAAACAATGTAATTGTTGCCAAATTGCTGGAGTATTACAAGAATAAAAAATATTAATGGATGTGCTGAGATATATATATATATATATCCTACAGGCACTCGTAATTACTTCTGCATCGCCAAGACAAATAAAGCCATCACATCAAATTCCCTCACAAAACACAATAATTGTTTACTCCTTGTAGCACTATAAGCAGTCTATTTTTATTTCAGCTATTTGCATTTTATAATTGTAACCTACTGTGCATTGTTTTCCTTCATATTCCCACAGGCTTGATTACCAAAGATATAATCATATTGATATGCATCAGCCTTCTGTAATCTTTTTTTTTAAGGAATGTCTAGTTTCTATATAACATTCACGTCAAATAATATTTGTGCAATTCTTCAGACTAAGTAGTAGCCATTAGACTAGACGGTCTTTCAGAATTTATCTTCATTTTGGTAATTTTAGTAGGCTTACAGGAATTTAAGGGGCCAGGGTGTAGCATACCAGATGACTGACTTAATTAAATACTTGCTGGGAATTCATATACACCTGAATGACTTAAGATATTGAAAAAAATATTTATAGACTTTGGTTTCATATACATTGATCAGCCATAGCATTAAAACTACCTGCCTAATAATGTGTAGGCATGTGCTGAGGCATTGACTCCACAAGACCTCTGAAGGTGTGCTGTGGTATCTGGAACCAAGACGTTTGCAGCAGATCCTTCAAGTCCTGTAAGTTGCGAGGTGGGACCTCCATGAATCTGACTTATTTGTCCAGCATATCCCACAGATGCTCAATCGGATTGAGATCTGGGGGATTTGGAGGATAAATGAACAGCTTGAACTCTTTGTCATGTTCCTGAAACTGTTCCTGAACCATTTTTGCAATGCGGCAGGGTGCATTAACCTGCTGAAAGAGTCCACTGAGATTAGGGAATACCATTTTTATGAAGGGGTGTATTTGGTCTGCAACAATGTTTAGGTAGGTGGTACATGTGAAATTAACAGCCACATGAATTCCAGGACCCAAGGTTTCCCAGCAGCATCACGCTGCCTCCGTCAGCTTACCTTTTTCCCATAGTGCATCCTGGTGCCATCTCTGCCCCATGTAAGTGATGTACACGCACCCAGCTGTCTACATGATAGAAAAGAAAACATGATTCGTTAGACCAGCCACCTTTTTCCAGTTCTGATGCTCACGTGCCCATTGTAGGCGCTTTTGGCCGTGGACAAGTCTCAGCATGGACACTCTGACTGGTCCGCGGCTATGCAGCCCCATACTCAGTAAGATGCGATGCACTGTGTGTTCTGATACCTTTCTATCATATGAACTTTTTCAGTAATTTGTGCAGCAGCAGCTCTTCTGTGAGATCAGACCAGGCAGGCTAGCCTTCGCTCCTCACGTGCATTAATCAGCCTTGGGTGCCCATGACCCTGTCGCCAGTTCACCAATTGTCCTTCCACTGCATACTGGGAACACCCCACAAGACCTGCTGTTTTGGAGATGCTCTGACCCAGTCATCTAACCATCACTATTTGGCCCTTGTCACTCAGATCCTTACACTTGCCCATTTTTCCTGCTTCCAACACATCAACTTTGAGAACTGACTATTCACTTGCTACATAATATATCCCACCCCTTGACAGGTGCCAGTGTAACTAGATATTCAATGTTATGTAATTTAATGTTATGGTTGATCTATGTATTTATTCAGTATTTGAATAACATGTTTAGGGCCTTCAACATATCTAATATATTTGGTTGATCTGTGCCTGTTGTAAGTGGATAGGTAGCATTTAAATCATATTAGATCCTAATATAAACTATGACGAGATTGTTCTGCCAGCCTACTTGACCAAATACACCATACACCTACTGACTTGTTTTGGGGTTTTTTGGGGGGTTTTTTTAAATTTACCCTCAGGTAGTATGCCCCTAGACCTTCCTAGGCTTAGCATTAAATTGTCCATGTATCTCTTGTGCCCCAGAATGCCGATGAATAATATCTGCAAGATTTATATTCTTTAGCTGGCTATTTATAGACAATGTTAAATTAACATAGCATTTAAATATTTTAATTGCATTCCGGTTCCAAAATTAAGGCTAAGTAATGAAATTATAAATTAAATAAGAAAATAATATAGGCTGAAATGAGTATGACCGCCTTTTAAAAAAATCTATTTTTCTTTGCATAATTTTTGGCTTAAACCACCAGAGGTTTTGGGGCACAGTAACTATATGACAGCATTAAATATCAAACAATGTAACATACCGTGTTATGTTTTATGGTATTAAAATCTCACGTCTAGCGTACACCTTCCTAAAAGTAGAACTGTGGCCCCACCTGTTGGTGAGGTTATGTTTAAAAAAAAAAACTGAATATAGAATACTCATGTTCCGTGAATTTGGAAAGTTTATACCTAGAAAAATTTACAGCAGAAAAAATTCTTTTTAAACGTTATGTTCTTGACGCAATCATTTTTTTGTATTAGATTAT